>NC_048909.1:11669072-11709115 GCF_011077185.1 Oxyura jamaicensis
GTTAACATACTACAGCATGTGCACAGAGAACCTGACAGGAAAGAGGTAATCAATCCCAAGAAAATGATAATTGATCCAAGAAGGGTGATTCAGACTTCCGTCCACTCTGTCCTACGTGCTTATGGGACCAGTGTGAATGTTCCAATGGATGTGGCCCTCATTTATCACTGTCGGGTACCCCTTCAAGGAAATCTTCCCAGAGAATCCCTCATCAGGGATACGACACTGTGGAAGTATAACTCATCATTAATCATGAATGTTAACACAGTGCTACATCAAACAGTACTGTAAGGTCAAAAGTGAAATTTTGTCTGTAAGGAGGAAAAGTGGAGAGTTGTCTGTGTGTGAGGGAGGCATTGGATAGCATTCAAAGATCACATTAAAAATCTCTTGCACCTGAAGATCACATCCTGTAAAGCTTTTATGTACCATCCAAATGTAAATGCATTTTAGCTCTGAAATGAGACGTGGTACCTTTTAAAAATTGACTGAGTGCTGATGAAGAGTTGGGTTCCTCAGATGAAGTCTGTGCTGCAACCTTCTTTGATGGACGAGCTGAGGCATAGGCAGATGAGTGCTTTTACCTGTCCCTAACTATGAAAGGACATTATTAAAGGCATAGGAAATGACCATGCAGAAATTAGAATAAGTACTGATTTCCATCTTTCTCTTTCTTTTCTCACCTTCATATATGTGTTACCATGTACAAGAAACCTGCCTGGAGAGGGAATAAATGCTTGGCTATTTGAATCTCTGAAGAACTGGGTGGATAAAAAAATGCATCTGTGTTTAGCAGTGCTTATTAAGCAATAGCATAGGACATCTGCCAGATGAAGAGCTACATTGGAATTAACATTGCAGTTCATTAAAAATCTCAGAGACAGGATAAGAAAACATACCAGCTACAGCACTAGAATTGTCACCTATTAAATGAGGCACTTTTTAAGGGAAACAGGAACTTGTAGCAAAGCCGAAAGCCATTTAATGACAGCAAGGATCAATACGGATGGTATTACCTCTTCTGGAAAAAATGTGAGTTTGCTTTCAACTAAAAAAAAAAATAAAATAGTCTCTCTCAACTTATTTAAATAATGTTATGATCCATTTGCATTTTTCTATCTATGTACAAAAAAAGTAACTATAGTGTTTAGCAGTAAAACTAATGCTTAATGCTTAATTCTTGCAGTTCCTATGTCATGCCTTGGGTACCAAATTTTTATGCATCAAGTTAAATAAAATATAAGAAAATACATTGTCAAAAGGCCCCCTGCCGAACTGACCAGCCCCCCCCACCGCCGTTGGGGGGGGGGGGTGATAATAATAATGATTTTAAAAAGTATTATTGGTAAGAGGTTTTGTTAAAGTGTTAATATATTGCAACACTAAACATAGTTGTTGGAGTTTATACTAAGTCAAAGAGCTCTTTGACTGTTTTTTGCGACCTCTAACTTTACAAAGTCCTTTTTTGCTACCCAGAGCTGTTGTGAGTAGTAAGAATGTGCTGTGTCTTGGAAAGTTTTAAAACAGAGGGAAGGTATATAGACTGATGTTGAAGAAAAAATAGGCATCTGTGAACTGAAGACTATTTCAAGTCAGAATAATTGAAGGGACAATGACTGCTTATGATACATGATATTTTTGGTATGTGATAGTTTCTTTCTTTTCCCAGCACCTTAAAGCCTTTTAACAAACTGTTTCTTTGTTCAGCAAAATTAGCAGACGATTCTACTATTTTATGTGGTGGGGTGAGTTTTTTTTGTGTTCCTGCCTTATGTGGGTATAAAGGTACAAAAGACACTTTTTTTCCCCAATCCCTATCAAAAAAAAAAAAAAAAAAAAAAAAAGAAAAAAAAAAAAGAAAAATGTAGTCATTCATTTCTATTGAATCGTCAGATAGAAAGGAAAAATAAGTATGCTCACTGTACTTTTACAGTTTCAGTCATTTTTCATTTTTGCTAAACCCCAGTAAGCACATTGTACTGCATCTACTGATGTGGCAATATACTGGAACTTTCCTGTGAAGGGGCAGAAGTATTAGTCTGATGTGGGAGACAGCAGGAGATATGTGGGGGGGTACGCTTTCATTTATTTATCTTCTATGCCAAAATCATGTTTTCATTCTTTCATCAGTTTTGTGGTGGCACATACCTATGTCCTGAAGGAGCTCTGTCATGAGTTGCTTAGGTTCAGGTGGGACTTTTACTTTGAAGTCTTTGAGCCAGTGTATAAGTAAATGTCTGCTTGCTAATTGTGTTTAAAATAAACATCAGCTGCCTTGTATAGGCTAAAAACATTTTTATTTTTTTTTTCTTCTTGTATTTCTTTTCAGTAAAACTAAAAGGGTAGAACAGCAGTATACTGTGTACTGGATGCTTCCCATCATGCTTTTCTGCTTGCATACTCTGGCACAATGCTGAAAAGAATTTAGAGCTTGGCAAGAGGTCCATTTAGAATTATGGATTCATAATTTATAAGGGTCAGCTGGAAGTCTCCATTCCAACTCCCTGCTCAAAGGAGGGTAAAGAAGCAGATGTTCTTCAGGTTTTTGTTTAGGTTAGCTAGACACACAACCTCTCTGGGCTACCTGTTGTGGTGTTAAACTGCCCTCACAGTGGAGAGCATATTTTCATTAAAGCTAGACAGAACTCTTATTGCAGTTTGTGACCATTGGCCCTTATCTTGCTGCCAGATGCTGGAATGTCTGGTTTTACACCATGTTAATAGGTAGCTGGTGACTGTAATAGTGTAGACCAACTTTCCCACCCCCAGCCCTCCCTTCTCACCTATTCTGTTTGGAAGGTTGAATTCGGTTTTCAGAGATTTTCAGACATCTTGTGCTTCAGCTCCCTGTCCACCTCTGCAGCCTCTCACTGGACCTGTTCCAGTGCATAATTGTCTATTTTGTACCAGGGAACTCAACACTGAATGTGGTTGCAGATGTTCTCTTGACTGTTGAACATAAGTTAAGAATCTCTTCCCTTGAACTACCAGCTATGTACTTGGTAGAACATTAGTGTACAGTTGGCCTTCTGTGTCATAAGGGCATACTACTGATTCATGTTCATTTTGCTGTACAATAGCACTCCCATTCCTGTAAAGCCACTTTCCATCGAGTTGTCTCCAACTATCCCTTTGTGTGGGATGATTCTCAGATGCAGAATGGTGCATTTGCTTTGGTTAAACTCAAGACTTCTGCCAGCCTATTTGTCCAGTTTGTTAGTACCTCAGAACAGCATTCCCTATTCCCTTGAATATTGACTCTTCCCCTTTCTATGGGTTCCCCCCTTGCACCTCCAATTTAGAATTGTTATAAACGTTCTGAGGGCACTCTGCATCATTAGGGTTACTAATAAAAAGATTAACCAATTCCAGCCCTTGAAGAATACTATTATCTGGATACCAGTTGGATTTCGTATCACTAGTGACCACTCTTAAAGCTTTTCATTCATCTTGCAGTCCAAATATTCAGTCCATATTTCATCAACTTGAGTATAATGGCATTTTTGGCATGTTCCTGCCTAAACTCCTCCTGTAAAGGAACCTTAATTAATCTTTCAAGGTTAATGCAATATTTTATAGGTGTCCCATCTTTGCACAGCTTCTTTAATATGAGTTACTGCACACATCAAGCACAGCATAGTTACGCTCACCTTGTGCTCGCTTTGGCAGCACATATACTAAAATTGGAACTATACAGAGAAGATTAGCATGGCCCCTGCACAAGGATGACACGCAAATTCATGAAGCGTTCCATATTTTTTTTCACAAGGAAATGGTTGGTGACCTGCTACAGCATTTGGATGTACACAAGTCGATGGGGCTGGATGGGATCCACCCAAGGGTACTGAGAGAACTGGCAGAGGAGCTGGCTAAGCCGCTTTCCATCATTTATCGGCAGTCCTGGCTATCGGGGGAGGTCCCACTTGACTGGTGGCTAGCAAACATGATGCCCATCTACAAGAAGGGCCGGAGGGTAGACCCGGGGAACTATAGGCCTGTTAGTATAACATCAGTGCCAGGGAAGCTCATGGAGCAGATTATCTTGGGTGTCATCATGCGGCAGTTGCAGGGCAAGCAAGCAATCGGGCCCAGTCAGCATGGGTTTATGAAGGGCAGGTCCTGCTTGATGAACCTGATCTCCTTCTATGACAAGGTGACATGCTTAGTGGATGAGGGAAAGGCTGTGGATGTGGTCTACCTTGACTTCAGTAAGGCATTTGACACCGTTCCCCACAGCATTCTCCTCAGGAAACTGGCTGCTCATGGCTTGGACTGGCGTACACTTTGTTGGGTTAAGAGCTGGCTGGATGGCCGGGCCCAGAGAGTTGTGGTGAATGGCGTCAAATCCAGTTGGAGGCCGGTCACTAGTGGAGTCCCCCAGGGCTCGATACTGGAGCCAGTCCTCTTTAACATCTTCATCGATGACCTGGACGAGGGGATTGAGTGCACCCTCAGCAAGTTTGCAGACGACACCAAGTTAGGTGCATGTGTCAATCTGCTCGAGGGTAGGAAGGCTCTGCAGGAGGATCTGGATAGGCTGGATCGATGGGCCGAGGTCAACGGTATGAAGTTCAACAAGGCCAAGTGCCGGGTCCTGCACCTGGGGCACAACAACCCCAAACAGAGCTACAGGCTGGGAGATGTGTGGTTAGAAAGCTGCCTGGCAGAGAAGGACCTGGGAGTATTGGTTGACAGTTGGCTGAATATGAGCCAGCAGTGTGCTCATGCGGCCAAGAAGGCCAGCAGCATCCTGGCTTGCATAAGAAACAGCGTGGCCAGCAGGTCCAGGGAAGTGATTGTCCCCCTGTACTCGGCTCTGGTGAGGCCACACCTCGAGTACTGCGTTCAGTTTTGGGCCCCTCGCTACAAGAAGGACATGGAGGTGCTTGAGCGAGTCCAGAGAAGGGCTACGAAGCTGGTGAAGGGTATGGAGAACAAGTCTTACGAGGAGCAGCTGAGGGAGCTGGGACTGTTTAGCCTGGAGAAGAGGAGGTTCAGGGGCGACCTTATTGCACTCTACGGGTACCTGAAAGGAGGCTGTAGCGAGGTGGGGGTTGGTCTATTCTCCCACGTGCCTGGTGACAGGACGAGGGAGAATGGGCTAAAGTTGCGCCAGGGGAGGTTTAGGTTGGATATTAGGAAGAACTTCTTTACTGAACGGGTTGTTAGTCACTGGAACAGGCTACCCAGGGAAGTAGTTGAGTCACCATCCCTGGAGGTCTTTAAAAGACGTTTAGATGTAGAGCTTAGGGATATGGTTTAGTGGAAGATTTGTTAGCTTTAGGTCAGAGGTTGGACTCAGTGATCTTGGAGGTCTCTTCCAACCTAGACTATTCTGTGATTCTGTGATTAATAATGAGAACTGCATGTTGCAGGTTTTTGCAAGCTTTCTGTTTCATGTTGGTTTTGGTTTTCTTTTTCTCTTTTGAGTTAGATAGCAAAAGCTGTAAGAGATCATGATGTGTATCTCACTTGGCACAGTTTAAATAAAGTGCTGTGAATTTGGCTTCTACCTGATAAAATCCTTAACTACAAGCATAATTTCAAAGTAAATTTGCATGAATAAAGGTGGAAAACTGGGTAGTTAAAGACTCCAGCCTTGTATTCAAGAGATGCTGCTCCACTGTGAATTAATGCAATTCCTACCACATCACTCCAGTATTAATTCTTGCCTACAAAAACTCTCCTTTCATTGATGCAATTAATACTATATACCTTTGTTCATTACTACACAAGGAACTAGGTCTCCACAGATAGGTACTGGAAAGAAAAAAAACAACTTAAAATACTAGTGCTAGGCAAATTCATCTTTTCAAGGACCTGAGCCAACCTTCATGAAAACTCCTGTATTCAGCTTGTGTAAAAATAGACACTAAGGGGAGATTTTATTGTAAGGAAAACAAAAACAAAATAAACAAAAGAAACTACCTCAAAATATTTCTAAAGCACAGGAGTTGAGATGTCATTGATACAGCTTTTAAGAACACGTCATACACCACAAGATTATGTAGAGTATTGCTACTCTTGTTAACTCATCTGTTCATCAGGTCTCTTACAGCTGATCAAAGTAGATGTTTTTCTACTCCTATGCCTTTTTTTTTTTCTTTTCAGAGATGTACTGTTCACATATGCCCCTGCTTTCTAAATCTAGATGCAGCAACTACTTTAAGTGCGTAATTATATTAACTTCAGCTTTCTGGGAAAAGTGTATGGCTGCTAGACATCACTTAATGTGTGATTCGTGGTGTGGGGATTGAACATCATCATCTGATTCATTTTATTTCTAACTATTTATGAACTAAATTACATTGCCACACAAACCATAGGAAACGTGAACTATAGAATACCGATCAAATCATTCTGAGTGAGATAACCTCTAGTAAATATGATAATACTATCAGATGTTCTCTAAGGTTAATTGCTGTGGCAAGCTCTATCAGATAGATGAAAAGTTGGTTCATTCTGTCTGAGTAAAGTTCATACCGACATATTTCTGAGCTTAAATAAATTATTATTGTTAGCATCTGATCCTAGTTAAAGGACTGTGTTGATTCCTCAGTTTCAAAGATTAAGCACTTACAGCTATCTCAAGGAAGAAATATTTTGACAAAAATCAATACTAGTGAGAGAAAGGGTCTATGTTCTCATTCAAGTTAAAAAAGCAGCCATGCACTGTAACCAGTATTTGCTGACACACATATATATATATATAAAAAAAAAAAACAAACACAAAAGTCTAATAGGAGCTTCACCTTCTGTTCCAATAGCCAAAAAAACCAACAACAACAGCAACAACAAAAAAAAACAGGGCAGAAGTCAGGTACAAGAATTATCAAGAATTATTTCATTTTAGACTTAATGGTGGATTTGAATGGTTTAAACATTACAAGCTATGCTTCAGAGCCCAAAAAGGTATGCTTAAACATGAGTAAAAGGTAAATTTTGTGGCGAATACTGTTAGCATGCTGTGTTGCATTATGTCAAAAACAACTCATTACCAAATGCCCAAATAAAAGTAAATGATTGTGCACTGCATGATGATACCACTAGGTGTGCAACTTTGGTTCATGCAAAATTTCATTTTATGGACACACTGCTGATAGTCCTGAAGATTCTGCATACGTGATCTTTTCAGCCATGTTCTTTCCATAACACCAAATGGATACTGTGGTCTGGCATACTTGTGGCAAAAACCAAGCCCATATCATTTTGGCCATTTAGTCCATTTAACCAAGACATTTCACCAGCTAAAAAACTTGAACCTCTCTTTGATTTTCTGTATTCTGGTAGAGGCCAGCGGCTTATCAATTTTTCTGTCCTCAAGTCCATTATATACAGGTATCTGTTATCAAATAGTAGAGCAAATATCTCTCCAAAGCCCAGCAAGGACACATTTGAGAAGTCAGGAGGCTTGATAACCCTAGAAGATAAAACAGTGTTGTTACAAACTCTGTCACTACACAGTCATGAACCAGCATTACTAAAACAACTTCTTATGTATCTATAGAGAATAAGTGTCTAAACTCATCTTTTCTAAATTATTCAAGAAGAACTAGATGAAAATTTTTCAAATCAAGGAAGTGAGCACTCAAATCAGGCCTGTGGTTTCAGTGCAGGCTTTCTGCATTCAGGACAGACCCTTCTAAAGATAAATAAATGTTAAGGTTTGAAAGGGTTTCTGCACAGCAGAAGAGGAAAAAACAAGTCAATTTCCAGATATACACAAAAGAGCAGATGTACTTGTATTTTACAGTAAATTTTCATAGGGATTTCACACTTAAATGTCTTTAAAAAGGTACAAGGTCTCTTACTATTCTTTTGACCATTCTTTTAAAAGCTGGAAATAGAGTATATAAATGTCTTTTTGTGACAATACAATAAATCATTCAGCATCGGTCCTTCAAAAAACGTTGCTTTATTGACCCTTAGTGTAAGTTAAATATCTTTACTTTAGGGAGAAATAACTGAATATATTAGTTCCACTAAACCTTTGGGATTTTGTTGCCTTAATACACAAAACTTGAACAGAAATTAAAGAGAACATTTTCCACAGCTGACTGTTTCATCATAGCATTAGACAAAGCACAGAACTAAGGCACAAAAACATATGGAGATGAAAAACTGTTCTCAGCAGTGAGAGAACATCTTTCTCTTTCGAGGAAGCACTTCTTCTGAAGTACATCTTCCTACAGTAGGTACTCTTCAAATATTCGTGACATTTCAATTGAGTCTGCTAACAGTTCTAGAACATACTTTTTTGATAAGCTACAGTCTTTGATGACACCATTTCCAACAGACAGAACCTCATTCTGTTTTTTGAAACAGAATACTTGATCCTTTCTTGCAGTCCGATAGATTTTACTGTCATTCCATACTGTTAATGAGAATAACAGACGTCAGTTCAGTAGTGCTATATAAGGGAGAAGTGTCTTTTTAATACCTTGTACTGTCAAATGACTTCTCAAATGTCCTTCTGGTTTGCTGCAGAGAAATTTGGGTAGCAACATTAGCTTTCAGTCACTACAGTTTTATGTTCACAACTACAGCATTAAAGTTTGATTTAAGTCTACTTTGAAAATCTACAGCTCATGTATTGAAAATATGAGGAGTAGTTTGTGGCCAGAAAGCAAAACAGCAATCAAACGGTTGGTATTAACAGCTGATAAATTAAAATAAAATCTGGTCAATATAAACAGAATGAAACGAAGCCAAGCCAAGCCTCCCTCCATCATATTTGAAGTCCTGGCAGTTAGGTGAAGTCCCTGGTGACTGGAAAAAAGGAAACATCACTCCCATTTTTAAAAAGGGTAGGAAGGAGGACTTGGGAAATTACAGACCAGTGAGCCTCACTTCTGTGCCTGGGAAGATCATAGAAAAGATCCTCCTGGAAGCCATGTCAAGGCACATACAAGACAAAGAGTTGATCTGGGAGAGCCAGCATGGCTTCACCAAGGGTAAATCATGCCTGACCAATCTGGTGGCCTTCTACGATGGAGTGACTGCATCAGTTGACAAGGGAAGACCAACTGATGTCATCTGCCTGGACTTCTCTAAGGCCTTTGACACGGTCCCACATGACATCCTGATCTTCAGCTTGGAGAGATACAGATTTGAAAGGTGGACCATTCTGTGGATAAGAAGTTGGCTTGAAGGTTGCACCCAGAGAGTGGTGGTCAGTGCCTCCATGCCCAGGTAGAGTCTGTTGATGAGTGATGTCCCTCAATGGTCCGTTTTGGGACTGGTACTGTTGAATATCTTTATCAACAACATAGACAGAAGGATCAAGTACACCCTTGGCAAATTTGCAATGATGCCAAGCTGAGTGGTGCAGTTGATAGCAAAGAGGGAATGGATGCCATCCAAAGCGACCTGGAAAAGCTAGAAAAGTGGGCCCATTTGAGCCACATGAGGTTCAACAAGTCCAACTGCAAGGTGCTGCACCTGGGTCAGGGAAATCCCAGACATGAGGACAGACTGGGAGAACTCATTGAGAGCAGCCTTGCGGAGAAGGACTTGGGAGTTCTAGTGGACAAAAAGCTTGACATGAGCCAGCAGTGTGCGCTTGCAGCCCAGAAGGCCAACTGCATCCTGAGCTGAATCAACAGAGGAGTGTCCAGCCGATTAAGGGAGGGGATTGTCCCCCTCTACTCTGCCCCACTTATAGTACTGCATCCAGGTCTGGGGCCCCAAGCACAAGGATGTGGATCTGTAAAAAAGGGTCCAGTGGAAGGCCTGATCATAGGGCTGGAGCACCTCTCCTGTGAAGAAAGGCTGAGAGAGCTGGGCTGTTCAGCGTAAAGAAGAGAAGGCTCTGGGGTGCAACCCCTTATTGCAACCTTTCACTACTTAAAGGGGACTTAAAAAAGATGGAGAACAACTTTCTGCTTTGCCAGATAATGACAGAACAAGGGGGAATGGCTTTAAACTAAAAGAGAGGAGATTTAGATTAGAGGTTAGGAGGAAATTCTTCGCTCATAGGGTGGTGAAGCACTGGAACAGGTTGCCCAGAGAACTTGTGGATGCCTCATCCCTGGAGGTGTTCAAGACAAGGTTGGACAAGGCCCTGGGCAACTTTATCTAGTACGTGGCATCCCTGCTCACGGTATGGGGGTTGGAACTGGATGATCTTAAAGGTCCCTTCCAACCCAAGCCATTCTATGATTCTATGAATATGTGCGAAGAAAGATGTTTACAGATTTTTTATCAAGATCCTTTTGAATTACATCTAAAGAAAGTTATTAAAACCAATACATTTCATATAATACTTCCACAAAATACTTTATATTTTATTCAAAGTACACCACTGGAATAAGTTCTACACACCTTAAGATGAAAGATTTACCTGAGAATATCATAGCTGGCAAAGTCCCACTGGTATAATCCTAGTGCTGAACTGCACACTATGTATTTACCATCGAAGTGCAGCCTGGGCTGCAAGGATATGCTACGATCTTCAGAAACAGACAGTGTTTTCAAACATTTGCAGTTTATTTCCCTTCCAATAGGCCAAATCTAGAATTAAAAAACAAACAACAGACATTTTAAGACCACAAAACATCCAAGTTATAAACCATTACTCAAAGAGGCTCAGTCTCTTGTTAAACAGCCGGTAAATGTGTGGATGTTTTTCAGAAATACTTATCTTCTAAAAACTGCAGTATTTGCCCCAAGTGTTTCACTGTCACGTTAGCACATTAGGCATGAAAAAAAAAAATACTTATTTTTTTAAATTACCATTCATGTTGAGCTACCATTTGATTCTAAATGTGACAGAAAGTATTGAAAAGTTAGCTTCCAAAGAGTTTCTTGTCTTGTACACAACTTTACAAGTAAGGACTATGAGAGAAAAAGTCCTATATCAATTGTAAATCAGCAGAGCACTGAAGTATTCTATTTCCCTAGGAAGAACAATGATGTGTTTGTGACATATGGTACATACCTTGATTTCATACTTATCTGCACTTAGAAGAATATAATCCCCGGGACTATGCATAAGAGATTTGACTTTGCACTTCTGCAAAACTACCTGTAATTGAAGGATGTAATGACTTATTCTGATGCTGTTAACCAAGCATTCATTTGTATTTTCCATTTCATTATACAGGAGTATGCTACAGAGATTGTTAAAGGCAATACAGATACTTCTAGCAACTTAAAGGAAACTGCTGTTTACACTTTTTTGGCTCCTACTAATGAGAACTTACTGTACCAATACGCTAAGATACGTACTTCTCTACAACTCTCCCCCCAGCACACATTCCAAGATCTGAAATGCTCACAAGGAAAATACTGTTTCTCAACTTCAGAACACTTGTCATGCTTAGACTTTGGTTATCAAGATTGTTACTTTTTCTACATAATTTTTACAGTAGCTTTCTTTCAGAACCACTGTATTCGTTTGGTCTTTGAATTGAACACCAATTCCTAGTGTTATTCCAGCTGTTTTGGAACAGAAATCTCTTCAATGTTCTGAAAGATTTAGTTACAGCTTAAGTATTTTTTCTTTTGAAATGTTATTTTGCAATATCTACATTTATTTTTCAGGTTCTGCCCCTAGGGACAAGGTTGGGATTAGGAAACAGAAATTCAGAACACACTAAAAACTTCATGCAAGGAAGTCTTTTGCAAGTGTTTTTAATTAAAAAATCATTATTCCCACCTTAGTGACCCATTCCGTGTGTCCAGTAAGGGTATTCAGGCATGTTCCTGTTGATAAGGCCCACACTTTCACAGTGAAGTCTGCAGAGCCACTGACCAGAATGTCAAGTTCATCATTGTAATCCACGCTAAAAACTACAAACAGAGTGGGTTTTAAATAAGGAATACCAGTCTCTGTGCATGTGTATTTCTGAGAGACGCTAACTGGGTCAAAATGCATAAGCTACTACAGTTTTAACTGTTGTTCTTGAACTGTATATATGAATTATCAGTGCATTCCCTAATGTACACTACAAAAGTACCATTTGTTCAAATTAAAAGCATGTAAATCAATGGTTCTATTATGACTGGATTACAGTGAAGTGTAACATCATCGTAGTTCCTAAGATAATAGTTCTAAGAAGTCAATTTTAGCAGGATTAGTACAGCTGGTATGTCATACAAGAACAGACCTACAGCTGAGTTGAGGATATTTTGTGGTAAAGGACAGATACTTAAGACAGAAATGCAAATAGAGATTCCCAGGATCTATTGTTCTCTTTCCTGTAAGACCATCTCCAGTTTGGGGGTATAAATATCTCCTATTGACACATGCTCCCTGTTATACATGGCTTGTCTGCCTCTTTTTTTCTAAACTCTAGAACACTACATCACTACTGCATTTAGTATTATTTTCCTGCAAAAAACTATATTACTATGCCTTGGCATTATCCAATGGCAGACAGATCTAGATCTGTTCTGGCCACTTTCCTCCCAAAAAGTGATTAGGGAGGGAGCCTTAAAACAATATGCTATTGTACAGAAAGCTAACTTAAATTATAATGTGTTCTATTATATGTGATGTATATTACTTGACTGGTGAAATTAAAAACTGAGAAGTTCAACATACCTGCACCAGTGTGTCCTCTGAAATGCTGTGTCTTCGCCCCAGAGCTCCACTCCCAACAGGCTACTGTGTTATCAAAAGATCCTGTTACAAGCTTTTGTTCATCAAACTTCACTGTAGCACAAGTGTGTGTCTGGATACCATAGATGCACTGACCTGTGCTTACATCCCACAGTTTTGCAGACAAGTCATCTGATCCTAGAATATAAAATAACAGGATAATTGCAAGCAAATAATATATACAATTTTCAAGCCTTTGCTAGTATTTCATTTTTGTCTTAAATATAATATTTTCACAAAATCACAGAACAGTTGAGGCTGGAATGGACCTCTGGAGGTCAACCCTGCTGACTCAAGCAGGCCCATGTAGAGCCAGTTGCCCAGGATCTTGACCAGATAGCTTTTGAGTATCTCCAAGGAGGCAGACTCCACAACCACTCTGGGCAACCTGTGTCAGCGCTCCATCACTTGCACAGTAAAACAAACAAACAAAAAACCAAGGGTTTCCTGACTTTCAGATGGAACCTCTGGTGTTTCAGTTTCTGCCGACTGCCTCTTGTTCTGTCACTGAGCACTGTTGATGAAACTGGTTCTACGCTCTCTTTAGGTTTTTATGTATATTGTTAAGATTCTCCCAGGCATTCTCTTCTCTAGAGAAAATATTCCCAGCTCTCTCATCTTTTCCTCATAGGAAAGAATTAACAATCTTAATTATGCTGCTAGATGTCTGCTTTCCATTTTTCCCTTCCATAGATTCCAGTACCCACTTTAATTGATAGTATCTACTGAAATAAATGCCTGGAAGCTTTATAAGATAGATTATGCTCAGGTTTGGGGAGCCACTGACTATATTGTGTTTTAGTTTGTTTCAGGTAGGAAAGGAGTCCATCAAATCTCTCCATAGAGAAAGACGGAAAGACAGCAGATGAATACCAGACCCCCTCACCTGCCATTTTATTTTCTTCCCCTGGATGTTTTTTTTGTTTTTTGTTTTTTTTTTAAAAATAACTTATAACAGTAACTCAAGTCAGCTGGTTTTAGAGAGTGGGAAGAAGAATCCAGACCATTCCATCTCTTTTTATCTCCTGTGGTTTCAGCACATAAATGTGCCACTTTTCAGTAACGTTTTACAATGCTGCTTCATGTGGATTTTCCTTCCCTGCTGACTAGGAAAGACTGGCCAGCGTCTAGTTGCTAGTTTCTAGTAAACACCCTAATATACCAGCTGATGTGGGGGTACTTAGCCACTATTTTCAATTTATTCTATAACACTGTGACCTCAAGTCATTGGGAAATCTTTGGAATATGCTCTGACAGTAGTTACCATTATTTCATACTTAATGTTTCATATTTGTTCTGGCTGTATTTCTGAATTCAAACGGAAATCTTAAAGTCTGCACTCTTCAGGAATGAAACTGAAATCACCATTACAATATGCAAATCAGATTAGTAGCAAGGTTAAATCTAGTTTATAGGTCTTTATACAAGAGCTTAGATTATGTTAAGAACTGAAAGTGCTTATGAATATATCAGAGAAATTGTCTTGTCACAAGGAAAACACTTTGCCTCATACAGCTTGAGAGACTGTAGTGACCATACATACGGTCAGCCTAATCAAGGTCCCTTTAACCTAACATATCTTCTAAGGGATAACTAACATAACTGTACTTCTCAAATGTGCTTGCTAATATGAAGAATGATATGCAACACGGTTACCATCTTCTTTTTTTTGACCAGTAAAGAAATTGGTGGTGTTGTGTGTGTTTTTTTTTTCTATTAATGTGACTAGTGAGCTTACTAGAGCCAGAAGCTTCAGAAACCGCAAAATAAATTTTTTTGTGAATCACATTGAACTGAGTTAGCACTATGAAAATAACCTGTCTTGCCAAGGAAAATCAACTTGTGGAAAATAACCTGTCTTGCCAAGGAAAATCAATCAAATGAGGCTGTGTAGAAGGTAACAAAATTGTAAGACTACAAGACTACACGTTTTCTGAACTTCCTACCTGTGCACAGAAGACCATCTTTATAGTAAAGTGCATATACTCTGGCACTGTGTCCAATTAAAGAGGATGTCTCAAAGGCTTCATGGTCCTTCAGTTGCTTCATCCTTGAAATAGCCTTTAGGTAAACCTTCTTCCAGTGTTGAGGATCCTGAACAGAGTCATCTATTTGCCAACCCAAATTCTTACATGCAGTCTGCCAGACCTCTGTACAGGCACTTATAACCTTATTCCATTGCTTAGAGACGAGGCAACATGTGAGTAAGGTCTGAGGATCAAGCCATTTTAACAGATAAAAACTCAGTTCCAATGGAAGAAGTTTGAGGAAGTCCCTCTTGAGAAGAATCTCTAGATTATTGGAGAGGTGCCTGAGCTGGACTGCTCCACTCAAGCTAATCAGGTGATCCAGAGTTTCATTTTTCTGCAAGTCCGTCAGAGAAAGAAATGTAATAGAAATGTTATCAAGCCATGCTTCAAAGTCCTTTTTCTCCATAAGGTTATGGAAAAATTTACCTGTGATACATCAAAATACTGTATTAGTTCTATTCAGAAAACAAGATAAGCATCAAATATTTATTACTGGTACATCAGTATTCCATCGGTTAAAACATAGACTGAAGTGACCAAACACATCATAAAATATTAATGAGGCTAGTAATGAGCATTTGCACAAATTTTGAACTATTGTCTGACCTGTATAAGACTCAGAAGTGAGTTGTACAGAGCAAGTGCATGCCAGCATTCGTTATGAATATTTACATCTTTCTTATTACAGGTTAACATTTTCAAGTTCTGAATCCAGTAAGGCTTGATTCAATGTAAAAACCTACTACAGCAAATAAACACTGTATTACAGTTTACTCATGGTTTAGCTGAAAAAGGGAAGATAACAAAGCATACAGAGTGATAAGAAGCTAGTTACTGACAGAATTTATTCAGACTTTTGTCCTAAACTACTTTATGGGAAAAAAAAAAAAAAAAAGTGGCTGCTTTGTGTTTAAAGAAGATACAAAGATATATCTGGAGAATTGTACTGAAGGCTGTTAGTCATATTTTGTATCTCTCTGACCTCTTTAATTTTTATTTCCCCCTATTTCACAGTTTATTTCCAATGAATAGAATTAACCATGAAACTGAAGGCTTCAAATGCTATTTCTTGAACTCTGTGATCTATATGCATTTATACTATGCTCTAGCATTCCAGGTTCCTACAATATGTTCGAAATATTGGGCAAACAGTTGAAAAGCTTTATTTATATGTATTTTCTCTGGAAGAACTCATTCCACTCATTAGATAAGACCTTAAAGTACACCTCTTAACATGGCATAGTAGCACTGAAAAGTAGAGTCTTCACTATGAGAGGCTGGACGTGGCCTGCAGAGAAGCATCAGTTCTTGATAAAAACACAGGTAGGCACTGGTCATTAAAGGCACAAAACCGGCTGCTTCTGTCGAGTCACAGGTTCATGTAGTAACTGTTACTGTTGACAGCAGGTAAGAGCTTTCCTCAGCACATATGGCAGAATGCACGTCTGCTGCTCTAACAGGCACACGTTCTCTTTAGAACAAACACAATTTTCTAACAGCCTCCCTAACAATAAAAAATACGTGAGCTCTAAGGCATGTGTTGCATTCAGCACATGACGCTACTACTGAAACCAACAGCAGCCGTGAGGGCCCGAAACCGATGCTGCGTGCACAGGGCTCCTTCCTAGGCGTCATCCGACAACCGCGCCACTCCCCCACCCGTTCCCATTTCCCTCCACACGCAAAAAGCACGGCGAGGACCGGAGACTTTTAGCGTAGCTGCAGCCAACAGTAGCCGCCTGAACAACTCCCACTCACCTCAGGTAGCGGCCAGGCGCGGAGCGTCCCTCGGCAGGCAGCCGCCACGGCTCGCGCGGTCCCCCGGGGCCCGGCAGGGACTGGGGCTTCCCCGCAGCCATCGCTCCTGCAGCAAAGGACAGGCTCCCGCCACTTCCGCAGCCCGCACCACAACCTGCAGGCACCCGCGGGAGCGGCCGTCCTCGGACACTGCTGTGCTCCTCAGCCACGCCCGACGCGGGAGGGGGGCTGGGGGGGGGGAGGGCGCGGAGAGAAGGAGAGCCCTGCGCCGTGGCAGCTGCGCCAGGCGAACCGGCCGGCACCCGGAGGGAAGGCACTCGGCCGAAGCCCACGACTCTCCGTAGTCGGGCAGCTTCCGGCGCATCCTACAAACGTCATCGCGCCTCGCTGCCGCACCCTGGCCACTTCCGTCTAAACTAGAGGTTGCAAGAGGTGCGGTGTCCCTCTGGGGTCGGCGTTGTCCTGAGGGCCGCTGCCTGCCCTGTAGCGCGGCCGGCTGCTCGTGCAGAAGTGCTTGGGGCTGGCCGCGCTGAGGCGCTTCCCGCGGTAGGGGCATGGCGGCAGAGGAGTCGCAGTACCTGCTGGTTTACCCGGTTTCGGACGCTTACCAGAGGTGAGCGTAGGTGCTGCAGCCCTGCCGCCTTGGCTGGCTCGGGGACAGCGCTCACTGCACTGGAGATGTCCGCGGCCGGTAGCGGGGCGGGGAGGGGGGGGAGGAGGAGATCTGGGGGGGAACTGCACTGGAGGTCGTCTGTGGCTGGTATCGGGGCAGGGTGGTGGTGTGAACGTGACGGATGCGAGCTCGGGGTCGGGACCTTTGTCAAGCCTGTCTGACCATTAACGGCCCTTGTGAGAGGGGCCGGAGGCGGCGTGATCCTTCTCGTCCGTCTCTTCTGCCTCAGAGTGGAAAACAAGAAGCTGTACCTGGCCACGTTTGCTGCTGTCTTAGGACCACTTAGCTTTGGCTTCGTGCTAGGCTATAGCTCACCTGTTATACCAGAGCTGAGGAAAACCAGTGATCCTACATTAAGATTAGACAGCAATCAAGCATCGTGGTTTGGGGTAAGTCTCTGTATGATAAAGTCTTACCATTATGTGATTTCAATTTGAAGTGTAGGTAAAGAAGATACTGTTTACATGAGGGGGGTCTCTTAAGAACGAGGATAAATGCAGATCTTGTTAACGAGATTTTTTTTGTGTGTGTGTGAAATCAGTGATTGATTCAGATTTTTCCTGAATGACAGTGCTATTGTGTTCTGATGATCTTCAATTAGCATATATTAGTAAATGCCCATGTTATTTGAACTTATTTTTGATGATAAAATATCTCATGAGAACTTTCAGCTTTCTCAATTGAGCCTGTCAGGGGATCACAGAAAATCGACTCTTTAGTAAATTAGGTGTAATCCATCAACATAGGGAATATTTGCTTTTTGGATACAGGTTGGACTTCAGGTTATTCAAGATAACATTCTTCAGGGTTTTAAAACAGTTTGAAGGCCTGTTTGTGAATGGATGGCTTTGTAGACAGATTAAAAAGGTTACTGCTGTTTTCCTTTCTTCATTGAAAGAGTTTTGTATGTGATCTGAAAATCACTTGCTATTCAATTGTGGTGAGTAATGCTTCTTGGCTATGGTTTGATTAGGAATTTAGTGTTTATTTTGGTTTTCAAAACACCTGCATGCTCTTGCACAATTTTTTTTTCAGAAGCTGCTATTTACTTTAAAAGCAAACAAAACAACAAAAACGTTTTTATTTATATGCATATATGTATAAATATATGCATACATATTTTTAAACTTTTTTTTTGAAGTCTGTAGTAACATTAGGAGCTGCTGCTGGAGGAATACTGGGAGGCTATCTTGTGGATAAAGTTGGGAGAAAGCTGAGTCTAATGCTGTGCTCAATACCATATGTCTCTGGATATGTAGTTATTATTTCAGCTCAGAATGTCTGGATGCTTTATTTTGGACGAATACTGACTGGCTTAGCCAGTGGAATTACTTCACTTGTTGTTCCGGTAAGTAAGGCATTATTTCTGTTGGTGAGTGGTTTGTTTGTTTCATTTGTTTTTAAAACTTTTATTGGAGAATGTTTGTTATTTCGTAGTATTATCATAGATGGCTTGGATGCAGTAACTAACTCAAGCCAAGGCAGTTTGTGGATTTAAAATAAATGGATTTTTACAGGATGGTATTTTGCATATTTTTAGTCATGAAGAAAAAAACAAAAAACATTTTATTTATTCTAATAGCACTTCTGCATTATGCATTCTTAGTACAGTGATATGATCCTTCAGATTTTTAGTCTGTCCTTACTATCTGATTGCTTCTGATTGTTTTAATATTGTGTAGCTATATCTCTTGAAGTTGGATTTTTTTGTTTTTGCTATTACCATCTGCTTCTAATAGCCTTGTATTTCACCAAACTTCTTAGGTTTTCAAATAAACTATGCTCACTCACTCATTCTAGAGCAAGACCGAGCAGTGGCTACTCCTTCCATTTAATTGCTGTCTTTGGAACATTAACTTTTCACATGCATTCAGAAATATCTGTGCAGTAGGTTAATGAAAAGAATTCATTCTCTTGTCTTCTTTTTTCGGTATAATTTGCCTATTGGATCTAGTGGCAGTATGAAATAAGCTATCTAGAAGTTCAGAATTCAAGCTTGTTTCTTTTCTGGTGGTTCCAGCATTTCTTGCTTTTGAAGTGAAAAGTAAACTGAAAATAAAAGGGAAAGAAGTCATGGCGAAGTGCAGAATGAATGTTCAATTAGCAATCTGGATAGTTATAAAAACAAAAAGATTTCAGCACTGTGATCTAAATTATAATCTTGTACAACTTTCTCCATTGCTAAAAGCTTGGTTATGTAATCTCTGTAACTTTGGAAAAAAATGCATCTGCAAACATGAGGGATTTCTCTTCTATGTTTCTAGTATACTGGTGAGCTGTAGCTGTTGACTTAGGATCAGCGTGTTTCTAAAAAATTTAAGTTGTTCACAAATTTTGGAGGAGATATGTTTGCTGTTCATGTATGTTAAGACGAGCTGTCAATTGAGGACTTTGTGGAGAATGCCATAATACACAGTCTTTACTTCGAATGAAAAATTTTCAGCTTACATTTGCAAAGTTTTTTATGTGGTGTGGGCCATGTGTTCATGCAAAGAGTGTCACAAGCACCAGAATGCTTTTCAATGATGCATTTATTGTTGATATGGCTAACAAAAGAAGCCCTTACTAATGCAAGTTTAGTCATCTGTGGGATGCTGATACATCAGCATTTTTCTGTTTTATGGTCTCCCCTTTTTCCATGGTTTTTCCATAATGCCAATGTGCATTTCTGAGATGGTACTTTTCTACTCACGCCATTTTACCTAAGGCTTTTTTTTAAAGAGAGGAGTTACTAGAAAGTATATCTGTATTTCAGAAATGAATTACTTCTCAAATTCTTGATCCAAAATTTGATAGAAGTAATTAGATTTTTCTCCCTGTTTTAGGTGTATTTATCTGAAATATCTCATACAAAAGTCCGTGGTATGCTTGGCTCTTGTGTTCAGCTGATGGTGGTAACTGGCATACTTGGAGCCTACATTGCAGGTATTGGGGTTAGGGCTCTGAAGTGACAATAGAGTTAGTACATGTAATGAAAGAACTATGCTAAGGAATCAAAACTAGCTAATGTTCACTTTCTTTTTCCCCTCCCCCCCCCAGGAATAACACTAAAATGGCACTGGCTGGCAGTGTTGTGTTCTTTTCCACCCTGCATAATGCTTTTGTTGATGTCCTTCATGCCTGAAACACCAAGATTTCTGCTGAATCAGAACAAACATGCAGAAGCCATAGCTTCTTTACAGTTTCTGCGGGGACCATATGTGGACCATGAATGGGAATGTAGGCAGATCAAAGCTAATGTTGAGGTGGAGGTGATGAGAATCTGATTTACATTATTTTTTTTAATACTATCTGAAAGCATACAGTGTAATTAAAAGGGTTTTTACCATTGCTTGCTGAGTAGCCTTTTCTACAAACATCAGTCCAAAACTGTTTCCTCATACAAATGAAATTTAAGAATCAGTGAGATTTAGGGTCTTTTTTTTCCACTTCCTTTCAGCTGCAACTATCACTTCTGGCTGCCATTGGTATGCCTGAGTAGCAGTCAAGCTCATGATCTTGATAATTATCTGTGCTGATCGGTATCTAGTTTTTCTTTATCTAGCAGTTTTTTAGGATTGTTCAACACCTCTAACACTAATTTCCTGTTGTTTGTGTTATATTAAAGCATTTCCTCTTGCACCTCTCCAAATGCATCATTTGTTGGTGGTCTCTAATTTAAAATATTGAACTTTTCATTGAATCATTACTTTATCTTTTTAACAGGGACTAAATCTCTCTGAATTTAAGAATCCTTCAATCTACAGGCCACTCTTTATTGGTGTGGCTCTAATGTTCCTTCAGCAAGTAACAGGCATAAATGCAGTTATGTTTTATGCAGAAATTATCTTTGAAGATGCAAACTTCAAGGTAATCAGTTTGTGTTGCCAGATTGGTAAATGTCTATTGTTTCAGTTTAGTAGGTACTGAGTAAGTCTAAAACGTGTAGCAAACTGACTTTATGCTGATCCGGCCTGCATCATAAATAACAGTTTGGGTTTTGGGTTATAGATATCCTCTTGACTGTGTTATTCTGGCATATCTGAACGTGACTTTTTTGGGGGGAAGTATGTTGTGTGTGAAACTTTGCTACTGATAGAAATTCTTGTTATAGTCATCTTAATTCATAATTTTTTTTAGTACAGTTAAAAATCCAATGCTTCAGAGAAAGTCAAACTCTTGTAAGAAGCTGTGACTTGTTTTAAAGTTTATTAAGAGACCAGTATGTTATGTTAATTAATCTTGATGTTGTCATTTATTTTTATTTATTCATTTAAGATTCTCCCCTCCCCTCCCCCCCCCCATTAATTTCTGTGGGATAGCTTTTCTTCCTCCAGAGTCAAGAAACAAATGCATCTTTAACACTTAATAAGTGATCCTGTTATCAGCCTGAAAAAGCAAATTCTTCTCCCTGCCTCTTACTTTATTTCAGGACAGCAGAATGGCTTCTGTTGTTGTGGGTGCCGTACAAGTATGTTTCACTGCTATGGCTGCACTTATCATAGATAAAACTGGACGGAAAGTGCTGCTTTACATATCTGGTAAAACATACTACTGACTTCAGTTAGAAAAAGAACTATATAGAATACCAGAAAGTCTTGTAACTGTTGGGGGAATTAAATATTATAATTTCTGTATCTTAAGTGGTTTGCTTTATAATTTAACTATGGACTTAAACTCTTAATTCATAAGAGGAAATTGTCACATTATATGTACACAATTTGATTGTTTGACTTGGATTGGCCATAGCCATATCTCAGAATCACAGAATCATCTAGGTTGGAAGAGACCTCCAAGATCATCTAGTCCAACTTCTGACCTAACACTAACAAGTCCTCCACTAAACCCATATCACTAAGCTCTAAATCTAAATGTCTTTCAAAGACCTCCAGGGATGATGGCTCAACCACTTCCCTGGGCAGCCTATTCCAACGCCTAACAACCCTTTCAGTAAAGAAGTTCTTCCTAATACCTAAATAAAACCTAATACTAGTGTTTATAGTTTATGCTATTTAACCTAATGTATTCTTTGGACACAATTTCTGATTGTCAGAACTCGTAGGTGGAACCCTTTAAACCTGCATATGGCTATCCTTTTCGTCATTTTACCAGGCCAGTTTTTCCTTTGGAGTAGCTAGGTCATGAAGACACGATAGTTCTCCTACCTCAGGTGTCTAAAAGTGGTCATTTCAAAGTAGCTTCTCCATAGCTGCAGCTACATTCATGGAGCGTTGTGCTGTTTAGTTACACAAGGTCGCATGTAGTTTTAAAAAAATTAACTTTACAAATAAATGTGCCAATCTCCTGTAATTGTTTGATATAGTTATTGCATTGCACATTCAATGGCAATGACTGCTTTAAGGACTGTTGTTTGACTAATGCATGGAATGATTGTCTGGTATCTTTCATTCCTGTCTAAGCCAGTGTTTGTTTCCAAGAACACTATCTTTTTAGAAATGCTTCTGCTAGGACCAGCATATCTTGTATTTGGCTGAGCACCTGTGTTTTGGCTCTCAGAAAGAAGAGTACTTAAGCAGCAATCAGTGACAACATGGTTATTGCTTACTTTTCAGGGATCATCATGGCTGTCAGTACTGCATTGTTTGGGCTTTACTTTAAAATGGTCCTTCCACATGGGAACAACTCATCAAATGCTGATCTGTGTTTCACTCTAAATTCAGTATCCCCAGGAACAGAAAACAGCCTATCCTGGCTTGCAGTAGTAAGCCTAGGGCTCTTTGTTGCTGGTGAGTGGAACAAGCTTCTAAGCAGACATTACATGACACTCATAATTGCTGTTGAATGTGACAAATTTGTTCCATTTTGTCACATTATTGATAAATGGAGTTCTGTTTGACAGAGCTTTTAGTGTGTGAGACAAAGTTAGGCTGGGCATTCACAACCCTGCTGATCAAGCCAGCAGTAAAGTAATTATGCCTATGTGCTGGAAAATCAATTTATACCTCCCTCTTGTAATACTTTTATACCTCCTTCTTGTAATACTAAGTAGTAATCGCTCAGTTTGGATTACTTTGTAGTCATTAATGGAAAGAAAAGTCTTTGGTAGTATCTGAGCCATACTGAATTCTATGACAGTACAAGGAAGCAGCAGTAAGAAATAAGGTTAATTTTTAAGTAGCTTCAGAAACTTCTCAGTAAGAAATTTTGCTGGTTAAGACTATTGTTGTAAGAAATTTGACATAAAGTACAATAGTATATAGTGGGCCACCCTCAAGTAAGTAACTCCAGGCTTTTGCTAGAGGCACTTTTTTGCAGAATCATCCTTGAATGTGGAGTTACTTGCCTAACTCGACCATCATTCAGTTTTTCCTTTGAAATATACTTAACGTGCATTTAATCTCTTCTGTTTGTAATTTCAGGTTTTGCCCTTGGCTGGGGTCCTGTTCCATGGCTGGTGATGTCTGAAATTTTCCCACTTAAAGCCAGGGGCATATCTAGTGGTGTCTGTGTGTTAACAAACTGGGTTATGGCATTCTTGGTAACTAAGGAATTTCATGATTTGATAGTAAGCATCATAAATTACAATCCAGTATTTCTTTTCATAAGGAAATTTATTTAAGATGATTCTGAGAGAGAATTGGGCCAATCTTCTCTGGTGGCCCAGACTGTAGTTGCACAGTAACTATTTATCATAATATTTTGCTGTTGTTTCCCTTCCCTCAGGCTTTAATATCCTATGGCACATTCTGGCTCTTCTCTGCCTTCTGCTGCCTCAGTGTGACTTTTACAGCCTTTTATGTACCTGAAACAAAAGGACAGACCCTGGAACAGATTGAAGCCCACTTCAGAAGATCTGAAGTCTGAGGCTGTTATTGATATGAAACCTTTATATCATGAATTATGGTGCAGTTGCTAAAACTGACTCTCACTTGGCACATAGTTACACACCTTCCTATCAGATTGTTTTAATGAATTTTTGTAAAATGTTTTTTTTTCCTTCTCCCCCCACCCTAAAATCTGTAGGTATGTACATGCAACTTGATTATCTCTGTATGTTCACTATAGTATATCTTCCTTGTATAAGTCTTAAACGTACTCTTTCTTAAATTGCCATGTTTTTTTATTTTCCCCTGCCTTGTGCATTACTGACTGTAATGGACAAGAAAGCATGTTTAATGTATTGGCTGGTATCTTTTCTTCTAATAGCTAAATTAAGATATAATTTTATAAATAATAAAAATAAATAAAATAAAATAAAAATAAATAAATAATAATAAATAATAAAAATAATTCCTTGTTCTTCTGTACCTTTTCCTGATGGCATATGAAGAAACTAGTGATGGAGCCTGGATAATGTTAATTTCAGACTTTTTCCTTTATGTGTGTTACTACTTCAGTATCTGGGATACCTGACCAAGGAAGCAAGTCTAGATCCCAAAGGGAGATGAAGGCTTGGCTTTAGTGGGTGGTAGTGTTAAGATGGCATTATCTGTCCTAGTGCTGTCAGGTTGGCTAGGAATGCATTTAAATCACAAGATGGGTTGTAACTCAGCAGAAAGTATTTTGGAGTCTCTTTTTCAAAAGGAATCAATAGATCTTGTAGACTGAGACAATGTACCTATATATAGCCAGAAAAATAGAGGAAATCTGTCTTTTGTAGCCTTAAGTTAAGGGGTAAAGATCTACAGCTGGAGATTCCCGAAAGACTTAAAGGCCCAGAAAGACAAACCAATGCTGAATTAGAGCTCTTGTCAAAGATGGGTAATGCTTAAGATACAAGCACTAATCTCAGCAGCTGTGACAGCACTTAAATGAATGACACGTCTGAAACACTTTCTACAGAACTCAACTAGAAGTAGTAATCCAGCACTGTTGGCAGCCATACCACCTCTTTTCTTTTTAATTTCTCTTGACTGATGAACCAAATTTAGAGAAGCCATTAGTCCTGCAAATGTGAAAGAAAGAAGCGATGTAAAGTTTATTACATATGAAGGAATAAATCTTCCTCCTTCACAAAAACAATAAATTGCACTTAAAACAGTTCCAGCTGTGATAGGAATGTTTCTATTTGGATGCTACATCTAAAACACAAACCATACGCACTATCACATGACATTAAAAACAATAATACATCAGTATTTAAGACAAGTGGTATTAAAGAGGTTTTGATCACAAACTCAGCAACTTAGCAATATCAGTCATTAAATTACAAAAACAGTCTGCCAACATTCAAAGACTTTGTTAAAATTGACACTGCAGGTTGATAATACTGTCTGCATAAATCTTTAGAGACATTTTTCATCCAACCGGATATATATCTAGTAGAGCTATAAATACACACACAAAAATAACCTCTTATTTTTTTTTTCCTGAAATCATAGGCTAATATGGTTTCAGTACCAAACGGTGTCAGTCAGTTGCAGGTCAGCAAGAACAAAGTGAAGCAGCTAGGCATTAAACAGCCGGTTGAAGTGGCTGTGCTCAACTGTAATAATACACATACTTTCTACCCTGCAGGCAAGTGCAGATGTTTACTGTCTATTGGCATAAGAGCTTCCTTGTATTATTAGTATTATTTAGTTCTCAGGGTATAATTTGTTTCTCCACAAATTCAGACTATGCCTAAGTATCTGAGAAAACTGCTTTAACAGAATTAGCAAGCACTGGGCAAATGAACCATGACATCAAAATTGTTAGTAATGACACCAGTTAGTATCACACACACATATATATGTGTGTATATATATATATACACACACACACACACATATATACAAACACACATTAAAAAAAATAAATCCAAATCCAAGGACTAAGTCTCAAATGCAGACTAAGCCACAGCTCTGGGGATGCTCCTGTATCTGCAAGCACAAGCCATAAATGCAAATCAGGAAAGCCTGCAAGAGCTTGAAACTGGCTTGTCCAAATAGACCTAGAACAACAGAGAGGAAATGGCAGGCACAGCAGCCTTGGCCGTATATATCAATGCTACAGTTCCTGTGGGTGCAACCTAACCTATTACCTGCCCTACTGAGAACTGTTTAAATATATATGTAGTTGACCAGCCCAGTACTCCAAGAATATTTTAATGTACCAATCAATTAAAAATGCTTGCACATGTATAGGGACAGATACATGAATGCAGACAACAAAACTGCTACTCATTCTGAGTGACACTTCACATCCTGTCATGGACTGAAAAAAAAAAAGAAAGAAAAAGGCCACAACAAGTGAAAAATCCTCATTCCCCACTCTAGGAAACAACTGTAATCAGAAGAGGCCCCACTTGTTCTTGGCAAACCAAGCAACTGGAGTTGTTATTCACATGTCCATTCAACCTAGAGTCTGCATCTTTTGCCATCATGAGAGCACCCAGCCCTTCCAAAGCTGTGCTTGCGTCTTTATCTCCTCAGAATGAAACATTCCATTGCTTTCAGTTTCAAACATTTTTAAAATTTATGTGTACTCCATTGCTACTTGAGGAAGAGTTAGAAAGAAACGACTCTTACTCTGGAACACAGGTAAGTTTATCTCTCTTCAAAGTTCCTAAATGTCAAACTGATACAGACCTTGGAAAGGGCTCATCAGCCTTAAGAGTGACATATTATGCACGTGGGAAGGACTTAACTAATGTCTTGGGGCTCTCAAGTCCTCCTTACACTTCAAAGCTGTGATAGTTTATCTGCATGCTGTACAAATGCAATGCAAGGATGATGAGTTGCTCAAAATTTTGCATCTCTATTCTTGAACAGAATCAAAATCCAATGACATCATACTGAACAAGCTGCTCCCATTTTCATTGTTTTGAATGGAGGTGCACGGGGGCAGCTATTGGACTGGATGATCTGCAGTGATCCCTTCTAACCTCACCTAGTCTGCGTTGTTTTCCATGGTGTTGCAGAGGTACATGTCCATTCTAAATTAGCTGCCTGTTCAGTCCCACTGCTTGAACCAAGTAAATTACATTCCTATAATTTAGTCAAACTAACACACAATACTGAAGTGATGACAATCCCACTGTCCAGAAGAGGTTTAAAGCCCCCCTCCTCCAACACATCCATCAAGTGAAGCAGGAAACATTTCCTACAGAAACGTTTCTGTAATAAGAATTCATAACTGGCCTTCAGTTTAGCTTAGCTTGATAGCAACTGTTGAAGCAATTCTTCCTTTGTGGAAGGAATTTTTTTATCCTTCCGTTGAAGGTGGTGACAAGCTTTATTCAGTATTCTTCCTTATTAGAAAAAGCATCTACCCATCATAGCTGTAGTTTTAGAGATTTTCTTTTTTTCTCATGCATATGATGATCAGCCAACACTAAGAACACAGGCTACTAATATCAGTTTTAACACAAGATGTGAAAGTGGGAATGGTTGTGCTTAGGATGGACATGGCTGCTATTTGTGTCCAAGGCTACTTTCTAACCTTTAATGAGTAGATGCGTGTTACAAAGAGGAAGAGAAATAACATGATTCCAAGGGGCTGGAGTTAAAGATGGACAGTATACCTGTCCATCCCAATAGCCTTCCAATAAGCCATTTCATGTTTCTTGGTCACCTGACACTGGTTTGAAGAGAGATTACACAGATGTATGAAAAATGTGGCCTTCAGAAATGATGAACAAGAACCTATCCATCAATACCACCAGTTGGCTTTTGTTTTGATCAAGAGCCTGAATAGGATAGATTTAAGACACTACTTTGAGACAGCCAATGGCTAGCGGCTAGTTCAGAGAACAACGTCTCATCACACTAAGATGCATATAATTCATGCCACAGTCTGACAATGACTACTCGTATACTGGCTATTTGTCCTGTTTTCCCAGCAGTTTCACATTATTGTGTGATAATTTGTCTTTTAGATAAGACAAACGTCAAAAAGAACTTCACACGCTTTGGTTCTTGTGGCTTGTGTCAAACAAAATTCAAATATAACTACCATGTTCCCTGCCTTCTACCTACACTCCAGGCTGCTCTTGTACAGTAAGTAGAGAGTAAACAACACATACATGACCCTAAAGCCTCAGTTACCATACCTAGGAGTCATAATAAAACAATATAATTTTGTCTGATCCCTCCTTCACCTCCTTTTGCTAGGTCTAATATTATTCCTACATGCCTGCATGACATGCCGGTTGACCACAGAAGTAAATACTCAAGAAGTGACAATACTGTTAAGGCACTTACTGCATACCTAAGGAATGAAGACAGGTCATTTTCTCTTGTGTTCAGATTCTGCCTGTCCTGTACAAGTAATATTATTTTAGGTTCAGTAGTTCCCAATGTGACCTGCATAACAGTTTGCATCTGACACATTAAACTATACCATAAAATTCAGACTGGAGGGGAGAGATAAGCCAATTGATATGGGATCTATGTTTCCTCCCTCCTCAAAACTATTCCAACATCCTGTTCCAGATAAAATAAATACCATGAAGCTAGTCTGATCCTTTTTTCTTTTCTGTCTAGCTTAAGCAGTCAGACTTTTGCTGTATGCCTTACAGTACTTTTGCTGCTTGTTAGTATTTGCTAGATGTCATCAACGCTGCTATTACAGGCAGAACTCCACACACACACTTCATAGCAATACTTTATTGCCACTGCTGTGGTTTTGCATCCTGACTAATCCCTAGGTCAGTTATAGTCAAGCTTTCTCCATTCTTCTTGATCTCTCTACTGCTCCATCTATAACGTCTTTTTATGTATTTCAGAATACCTAAATATGTGTTCGTTCAGGCTCTTCAAACAAGTTTTCTAATCAACATATGTATACACATGTATATTCAACTACTATCACACTATCATTTAATCATGTTAAATCATGCTAGAATAGCAGAAGTAAACCTCTGCAATACATTTAAAATCTGATATTCTAAAAGTTCAAAGCAAACTTTCCAGTTAGTTTTGTTTTAATTAAAGCCTGAGTTTTGCAGAACACTAGTACAGTCTTCAAAAACACCCACACAACAGAAATAAAAATACTACACTGAGAAACCTGTTTATGGAAAAAGGTGATGCTTCTGCTTTCTAAGAACATCCAAGCCCAAACAGTGCTTCCCCTAAAATTGATTCAAGGAGTCCACACAAGTGGTTACAACTTGCAGCAGAATAAGGATTACATGATACTTTGAGACTGATTGTTTTTTAAACCATAGCTAACCAGATAAGTAGAACAGAGTAAATGAATACTGTTTTTTGTTTTTGTTTTTCCCCAGAGACATTCTCAAAAAGAATTACAAGTTCTTGCAAAGACTCTGAGGTGGCACTTCCAGGTGTTTACTAAGGTTCACCCCATACATATTTAGGTGCAAAAATACTAAAGTACAAGTAGCCACTGGTTAATACTGCTTCTGCTCCTGTACTAATTAATGTTTAAAATATTGCTTCTTTTCTTGATCAGCCACTCTGACTGAGAATAAGAAGTAATCCTTTCAGTTAAGGCCTTGCATATTTTCTTAGGTGGAGAAATAAAGTCATTATATACCATGAAACTTTGCAAAAAAAAAAAAGTTTTACATTCAGACAGACTGAGGCAAAAGGCACAAATCACCAGATGTCATGCTTGGAAAGGGGAAATCATGACACACAAATGGTATTACAAAATAAATCAAGGATACAGAAATATTTCCACATAAAGAGCAAGAAATACCCTAATAAAGCCCAAATCTTCATATATAAAAAGCCTGGAAGCATCACTTTTTCATGAAAAACAGCAAACCCCTTCAAAACATTGTTTAAAATTGATTTTTGGCATAGAGGAAAGGGTTAAAAAAAATCAAGCTTTAATGATGAAATACTGTCCTTTAACAAAGCAAAAGATCTAATATGACTATTTCATCATAGAAAACTAGCTTCTTGGCAGTAAAACTTCATCCCGGTCCATTTAGAAAAAATATGTTTACTTGAAGCAATGAATTCTATTGTTGGTGTAAAAGCAGACAACAGTTAATTCTGATGCCAGCACAGGAATCTTTGTGTAGTCAGAAAGAAAATCAGGGCACGGGCTTCTGCCTCTAATGAGGAAATCTGCAGGTGCACTACAGAAACAGCATTCCAATAGTGGAGAAATACAATGTATTTTTGACTTTCAATTTTATGGAAGATTTGAAAGCTTGTATTTTCTTATAAAAAGTCCTTCTACTCAAAGATTCTTAATGCCAAAACAGTTTCCAAGTTTCTCTTAAAAAAAAATAAACGTGCAAGGACAGGTCAGAGAAAAGAAAACAGCACGTTCGTGTTACCTGATCTTTATAGAATAACCATTGTTCCTCAATGAATAAAACACAGCTCCATCATCTCAAGGACAGACTGCACTTGCACTGTCTGGAAAGACCTTGTCTACAAGCATTTTTTTTTTTAAGAATGAAAAACAAAATGAGTGATTTACATTATCAATTTTTTTTCTACATGGTGCACACTTGTAAAACAGCTCATGATATTAGTAACAGCAATTAACTTACCTGAATGCCACTTTGATTCAGGTACTTCAAATATAAGAAGCTCAGAATAAAGAATGCTTTTTACTTTGTTTTCAGCCTGAAGCTCTCATTCATTACCTACCTTTAGAATGCCACAAAAAGTAATGTTTCATTAACTGAGATAAGAAAACATACATGTGTCAAAGATGTAAGCATCACGAAATCAGGCCAAGCAAGCCAGAACAACATGGGATCTATAAAAATTAATCACCAATACTTCCAGCCACATTTTACCACTAGAAGCAGTGTTTGTGACATTCCTACAGAGCTCACAGATCTGTAAGAAAAGGTGAAGTAAGGAACAGTCTGTCTGTCTTCACTTCAAGTCAATGATGTCCTCATCATATAAAGAAGTCAGATGGAATGGATAGCTAGATGGTGAGCTCTCCTCTCTGTTTGGTACAGTATCAGGATCTGAACTAGTGGAAAGATGACGACTCTCAGAAAAGCTTTCAAAAGAAGTTGAGATTATTCTGCAAAGATGAAGACAAAAGTTACTGAGAAACAATACACAGGTAAGGGCAAGCAGGGTCAGTGGCTATTTCTGCATACAATCAAGTTATCCTAAAGGCAGAGACAAACCATTAAAACTAAATTTCTCTGTTTTACTCTGCTTCCACACCAGGCTAGCACTGAACCAGAGCCTTGATAACAACTCATATTAAAACAAAGATTACATACATCAGATTATTGCCCAAAGGTAATGTTAATGAATGCTCCCCTCCATATAATTTTCAAATAGTGAAATAAAGTTTTACATTGCAGCAGATTGAAAAAAAACAACAACTTAGTCTACTGTATCTTGGCTGAATTCTGCTGCTCCTTATCACAAATGCAGGTTATAAAAGCAATGAAAAAAACAGAACGGCAGGGGGTCTGGTAAGCAAAGCCAAACAGACATATGCAATAGTGTTTCGTTGCAAAATTTATTTTGGAGGTAATGAGGCACGAGGATATGAAGAAAACAGCGAGTCTGCACAGTGCAGATGCAGTAGGCCTAATGACCATCTCAACTATACCAGGTCCCCAAAAAGTCCCATTTAGTCTTGCTTTGCTCATAATATGTCTTTAGCAAGAGGTATAACCATTTCAGTACTATTCAGATACTCTAATACATAGTAGGATGAAATTCACATTAGTATACAAGGGCCTCAGTCAGTCTACAGCGAACTAAGATTAGAGTTAAAAGGTTGAGAAACAACCAATTCCTGAAATACTTACAGTCTAACTTAGGTTATTTTCTAAAGCCCATGTATTTACCTGTCACTACTAGTTGACCTTACCGCTCCCTGCTTGGGATCTGACTGTCTTCGAGGAGCCTTTTTTTGCTTCTGTGCACCTTCCGTCTTGGGAATAGGCTCATCCAAAAGGCCTCAATAAATGAATAAAAGTCTTAATACTCTCAAAAGGAAATAAGACATTCACAAAAACAGAATATGGTTACTTTATCATAGAATCATCATAGAATGGCTTGTGTTGGAAGGGATCTTAAAGATCATCTAAGTCCAACCCCCCTGCCATAGACAGGGATGCCACCCATTGCCAGGTAGATATAAAAACCATTATATAGATATGCCAGGTAGATATAAAAACCTATGTATCCCTATTTGTTTCCCCAGTTTATATTTCAAGCATTGCAAAAAAAAAACGCCTTTTCCTGTTGGCCAGTTGCTCCTATTACATTTACAGACTAATTAACACAGAGAAAGAAGCTCCTTTAACCAACAAAAATTCAAGCCTCTCTCTTCATTCCTTAGCTTTATTTCAACCAGTGGACCTGCTAGGGTAGGTACCCCGGGTCCCTGTTATTCCTGACTGTTGTAAGTTTATCCTGCAGCCTAAGACAATTTCTTTCTGTTATCAGGGGGGCCAATTGCCCTTGAAAGAGGCTAGCCAATTGCCTCTGGTTTCTGAAGTCACGTCCAATATATTTTTTTTTTTCTTCATTGCATTTCAAAAGTTGGTCCAAAAATTCCATAGGGGTTTCTTTTGCACCTTGTTGGAACAAGTTCTCAATTCCTAATTTAACCAGATTTCGGTATAGCCATTCATAATTTCCGGGGTGATTAGGGTCTCAGATGGGACCCTAATCACCCCGGAAATTATGCCATTTATTTCTACCATTAGATCAGGTTGCCCAAGGCCCCATCCAGCCTTGCCTTGAACACCTCCAGGGATGGGGCATTGACTTCTCTTGGCAACATGTTCCAGTGCCTCACTACCCTTACAGTGAAGCATTTCCTCCTAATACCTAGTCTAAATCTATCTTCTTTTAGTTTAAGACCATTCCCTGCATCCTATCATTATTTACCCGAGTGAAGAGTCCTTCTCCACCTTTTTTACAAGACCCCTTTAATTACTGAAAGGTCACAGTGAGGTCCTCCCTGGAACCTTCTCTCCTCCAGGCTGAACAACCCCAGCTCTCTCAGCCTTTCTTCACAGGAGAGGTGCTCCAGTCCTCTGAGCATCTTTGTAGCCCTCTGTTGTACTTGCACTAACAGGTCCAAATCTTTCTTGTGCTATCACATAATTTGACCAGACGCTATCTAGAGTATCTGCAAATAACATTTTCACACTGATTTGTTTCTTTGTACTAATTATTTATGAACACTGGTTGCATATCACTAATCTGACTGTGAATGTCCAAAAAATAGAAATTACATACTTGGTAATTGATATATATACAGAAGAACAAGGGAAGTTTACCTAGCAATTCTTTACGTGTTCTGCTTGCAATTTCTTTAATTTCCATACGAGATAAGGATAGTGAGTGAGTAACAGGAAGAGAGGTAACACCACTAGATGTTGGAGTAGTGATGACTTTGGGAGTCAAAGGTGACTTCAGAGGTCGTTCAATGCTTCGCCCAACCAGATTACTGAGAGGAATTTTGTACAGGTTTTTGCCCAGAACTTCACCTGAAATGTAGAAGGAAAAAAGAATGTTACACTTTCATACCATTATCAGTTTTAAATATTTCTAATGAAAAGCTATACAGAAAAGGTATAAACATTATGTGGGGTACTTTTTAACCCAAGTAACAAAGATCTTCCTTGTACTGTATCTTTCTATATAAATAAGCTAGGAGGAGGAAGAAATACAACCACATTTTGCAGACCGACAAGTTGGCTTACTGAGAAAAAGCATATTGACTGATCTTAAAAAACTGAAATTCTGATTCCTTTCTCTTTTCCCCTTCTGTCAACAGTGCAGCAGCAGATTTAAATACAGCTAAATGAACAAGATCCACATACATCTTGCATCATCTAGTTGGCGTTCCCTTGTTTCTCCATTATTTTTCCCTTGTAGATTGTTCACAGATCATGTTGCACCCAATTTACTGTGCATTTATTAACTTTAAATTTATTAACTCTTTTGAGACTAGAAATACTTATTGCCCTTAGTTTGCATTAGTTTAATTAGCCATTGACAGCTTAGCTGTTTATAAATGAAAGGAATGGAATATGTGAAGTCTGAAAGTTTTCCCACAATTTTATACCTCTTTTTGCTTTATAGTCTTGGCCATATTGCCAAAGACTCATTAAGCTAGTGAAGCTTAATTCTTCCCCTCCTGCAGAAATGATTTCTTCAAAACAGTGCTGCTATGCATTCAGAAGAGATACTATGGGGCAAAAGCTCAGCCAGGTGCTTCAGATCTGTGGATAAAAAGGTTTCCATCTTCCAGACTCTCAGCCATGAAAACAAAATCTTTTACCCGATCAATTTCATTTTACTAAAGATAATAATCGAAGCTTCAAGCTGCCTGAAAACCATGTTACCTTCTGAAGAAGAAAGAGGACATTCTGGCATTTCATAAGCCGTCGGTGTTTGAGGAGAACTCCTTGAACTCATTTCCTTAGAACTGCTATGAGATGATCCCCTTACTGCAGCAGTAGCTTTAAAATAAATATCTGACTGAAATCACAAAGAACTCATCATTAGTACAGCAAAACTTTTAAACATTTGCTGAATAAGAGCTCAAATGTTTGTCTACTATGTTCTATTGCCACTGTTGCTGTATTGCTGCTAAGTCAACTAGAGCTGGTCACAGAAAGGCTATCTCACTGTAAATGGGGAGAACTGCGATGTTCAGAAGAGCATTTGCCCCATAAATAATCAAATACTTCAGCTCTGCATTACTGCAAGGACAGTTAGATGAATTCTGATTCTCATTGCACTCACTATAAGCTAAGAGCACACAGATTAACAGTTAATGCAAATCAGAAAATGTGTCAGTTTTGGTTTGGATTGGGCTTCAGCAACTCTTTATGTGAATTAGGTCCCAACACCTCACAAATAGTCAAACATGCTTTTCTCTTGTCTTACCCTTGATGCTACAAGTTGAAGCTCAGGCACAACTGCTGTGTGGACTAAGTTTCCATTCACCACTAATCGGATCTCAATGGAATCAGTAGTGAAGGCAAGGATATAAGGGAAAGCACAGACTGCAATGAAACAAAAATTATTTGCCAAGGAAGAATGATTAATGTAAATGTTTCTCAGATGCTCCCTGAAAACAATTCTTGAGTATCTGACTTACTCTGGTATCTCCCCTTCCTATGACAAGGTTTGTCTACTATACTGACAGACATTCAGATACAACAAGCCTGAAGAAAACTTCACTCTCCATGCCTGGCAAAATGTAAATTGAATGGAAAATGAAAAACAGAAAAAAGAAAGGAAAAAAAAAAGTTTATCAGAGGAAAAACTTGGCCCGAATGTTCCACTTATTAATGATACCATATGCAGAACCGTAGCTGAAGTGGCATCATGAATGCAACACACTTATAGAATCACAGAATCATCTAGGTTGAAAAAAAACTTTCAAGTCCAACAATCAACCTGACCTACCAAGTTCCATCACTAAACCATGTCCCTTGGTGCTATGTCAACACCTCCCTCAAATATCTCCAGGGATAGGGATTCCACCACTTCCCTGGGCAGTCCATTCTAATAGTTAACCACCCTCTCCATGAAGAAATTCTTATTTATAAGAATTTATTAATCCATATTTATTAAATTTTAATATATTAAATATAGATTTATGTATGTTAAATTATTTTTGAATTTATATTTATTCTTATATATTCTTAGCACACATGCTGCAATTCCACCAACAGCCGAGTGCAAGGCTAAATAGTAATGAAAAAAGGGTAAAAAGAGGTATGTTCTTACCAACAGCATAAGGAACTTGATTCCAGCTAAAGTGAAAGTCATAAGCCGATGACTGGACGAGTGGAGAACCTCCATTAAAAGGATACACCTTTCTATATTGGCAAACATCTGTAACAAAAAAAGGAAAAAAGAAGCCTCCAATGTCTTACAGCGCAAATGACGAGCACCAACATTATAGGTAGATTTTACAGAAGTGTCGATAATACACAGGTAAATATCAAACAGTTATGTACAAGTCCCTCTATATCTAAACAGATCGTAAGGGAAATGTGCTTCCTTTGTGAATACATTTACAAGATAAAAATAAGAGAGCTACATTTTAATAACTTGTCAGATTTCACAAAGTAAGTATTATTCTGTTTCAATAATCATCAGCTCCTTACTTTGTCTATGGATAGAGAAATAGGTAAGAACATTTCTGAAAGTGACGTAAGCAGAGCTGTACCCCTCTAAGAACTACCCTTCAAGCAGCCACATACTAGCACAGTTTGTATTCTTTGAAGATTGTAATACACATGGGATACTACAGATATCAAGATTTCATTAATCATATAACTTGTGAATCTACTACCTCTCTATTTTTAGGTAAAATCCTATTTTTTTTTTCTGTAATTGGTGTCCTTAGACTGAAACTAACTTTATATCGACAACTGCAAAAAGAAAGGTCTTGTTTGAAATCCAAACTTAGAACACTCATGTGTTTTCATGCTTGTTCCATGATGATACTTTCATAATTGTAAAACTGTCACAAGACCAAAAGAGGTTTCCCTGTGACAGGGCCCTACAAATAAGGATTCAAGTTGCTGCAACCCTGTGCAACAGGCTTTAGGATCTTAGGATCAACCAAGTTTGTTAGCTTTGGCTCTGTGATGAGCCTATTAGAGTAGAACTGATTCTGCACAGAAATACAGGTTTGGGAATTCACGCTACTCTGTCACAGACCTTTTAGTTCTGAAGCAATGCTGAGTGAACCAAAACTAGGTAGGATCTTTTAAACTACCAGAACCAATGAGGCCTCACAGAGCATAGAAAGATACACTTTAGAGACTTTTTCCCTGTGGTACCAATCTAACAGCCAATGCTAGAATACGTAGATGTATTTATCCTGTTTCCATCAACGTTCACTTTGGAAAGGCAAATAGGACATGCTATCTGAAACAGGAAGTTGTGCTTTGTCCTTCAGCATCACCTCATAAAGGATGTTTCATAGTCATAACTTTGATTTTCCTGAGGACTGAAAGCAAAACTACATGTGTACTGCACAGAAGAGCATATGCATATTAAATCTAAGACTGATTTATAAAAAGAGATTAAGAGAATTACAATTAAAAAATGTGACAGCACAAAGAAGTGTGCAGAAGGAAAGAAAGCACAATGACAGAATAGGAAAGCACAAAGAAGAAAGGGGGTGGAATAAGAAAATGTACATGTCCTGGAAACACCTAGTGTGTGACTAGGTAAAGAGTAAGATAGATCTGAAGAAACAGGACTTTTTTGAGTAAGGTGGTAATGTCTGTCCAATTACACACACTGCAGTAAAACAGTACTTCCATTTCTAGTCCTAATATGCACTTAAATTGAAAAAAATGTATTTTGAAATACTTTCCATTAAACACTGATCTTTTCAAATACAGATCTAAACTCCAATGAAGAAAAAATTACATATTGAGATACTATCATTTCCAGTCTTCCCTAGCTACTTACAGTTGTAACATAGCAGTAGGCCAGCTTCGCCATCTTCATATACATCAATAGCTGCAACAAAATTAACCTGCAATGATAATGGGAAAGGGTAATGATCAGGCAGATGGGATGCTGATGTTACTATGACCAGGTTTTGACTAAGAAGCAATCAAATCGGTGCACAATTACAGATAAAAGAAAAAAAAAATACTCTTTCTCTCTTGTGATTCATTTTCAGGATGCTGATAGGATGGAAATCAATTTCTTTTGGATTAAATGCTGTATTTCAGTAATGCATATTCAATTCTGTACCTTCATAAATATATACCTACAGTATAAAGTGATACAAACGTACCTAACTTACTTGGCAATATAAATTTTGGGAAATGGAGTTATTTCAGGATAGCTTTGAATTAACATGCTATGCTAAAAATGGCATTTATTTCCAAAAAGTGAAATCTAAAAAGCTCCACTGAAAATCATGACCAGCAGAAAGATCGAAAATGCCAATTACTAGATCAAAACCACTAACAGGTACATTGATTGATGTGGATGTACTTCAAGAATTACTGAATAAGCTGTATTTAGAAACTGAGAACCACTGCTGGATAAACTAAAATATTTTTGCATAGCATAGGCTACTTACATTCTCATATTTTAATCCTGTATTTGTCCTTTACAATTAAATTAAAAGTAAAACAAGACACCAATAAGAAGTAGTATATACATTCAGAAAATGAGACCTCCCTGATGAAATACTTAAGACTGGATTAGACAAATGTCTCCTAGACCACACTATTTGCTACTTGCGCAGCGCTGGAGATTGACTACATGAACAGCAGTTCTTTGGCTTTCCTTTGTGCAATCAAGTAGGTGTTCTCTTGATTTAAGACAAATATAGAGCAAGAACTGTTAAACAGACCTGGAAGCTTATATATATCTTTACAAAACACATTTTGATCCATCCTTTGTAGCAACTGAAAAACATTTCTGCTTTGTGACCTGTGGAAATGATTTGGTGACCAATTTCAACAACACAAAAATCACCGGCACAGCTCTAATTAACTTCCTGCTTTGTCTGTGTTCTCAAAGGAAATAAGGGTTACTGGGGAGGAGAAAAGAGGGGGGCGGTTCTTCTCTGTCCACATTCTTTAATTGTATTTCCTTCTCATCCAGATTAAAATAGATTCCCATCGCTTAAAGCTGTATTGCCAGTGCTAGGAGTACCAACCCTCTTCATCATCAAATTTGAATAAAAATAGAGATGATTTAAAAACAAAACAAAACAAACAAACAACAACAACAAAAAATCAACAAGAAGCGTCAAATGAAAAGAGATGTCCTTTATATCATTATGAGCAGAGAAGTCAACAGAATGAAAGAGTAACCCTGTAAAAGGTTCTTTTTTTTTTTTTTTTAAATTACATTTAAAGCTATACATCCACATCCGTATTAAGAAATTATTAGAGGTATCTGATTTTCAAAGATGCTGAAGATCATTATCTTCCCAGCAGTAGGAAATATTTGAACTCTTTTCCAAAAAATCAGGATGTTTACTTAAATCCCAACTCTATGTCCTAGTTAGTAAGATACGGTTAATGTATTACTTGGCTGGCCAGCAGTTTAGAACTAAAAGATAAAAACACAAATATTTCAGCTTTAGTACATGCAAATAGGCAAATCTGAATGAGATAATGGTGGCCAAAACCTGTAATTATTTTGCTGCAACCTCCTAAAGAAGAAAACACTGAGACCATGAAGAAAAGACAGAAATCAAAATATTGACTAAGAAAGGATAAAAATGGCTTTGCATTTATACCGACAGCAATATTCCAGAGCTTGATACACAGCCTCTGTCCTAATGTGCCATACCTTATAACTACCTCTCTTAGCAGTGATTATCACACATTCCAAAAGGAAAAAATGCCTCTGAGTACCCTAAAGTAGAAGTTACAAAAGTCAAAAGTAAAGGAGACATGAGGATCTCTATAAATGCTGCTCCCAGGAAGTCAGCACAGCATGGACCAATTCTGCAAGAAAATAGTTTAAATGCTAGAAACTTACTTTGTTGGCTTCAACATGATGCAGTCTGTAGGACTCCCCAGTACTTTCATTAACTAAATCAAACTGATGCCGATATGCCACACAGATCATATTGTCACTGTCTCCAGTAGGTCCATCCACCAGTGTCATAACTACTGGAGGGTCAGAAAGGCATATTTCCTATAAGATAAATAATAGTTTTATTCTCCTTTTCAGGCTCTTAGTGTGAATATTGCATTACTCCATGAATTTACAGTGATGTACTCTAAGCAGAGAAACATGATACAGAACAAAATGACAATTTAAGAAGTCTGAAATATTTCTTTGGCACATATATGATGGATCTCCATCATATTGCTTCTCACTTGCATCTGTCTGGAGGCTCCAGAAGATAAAATGCATGTTCTTAGCCTTTTTCCCCCACTAGCTGAGTGCTGCCCAGTCTGTAAAAGTAATTAGTGATTAGATTACACATACCCGGATGTACTGGAACTCGTCTACTGGAGATTCAGGTAATGATAGCAGAGAGCTGCTGGTTAAACTGTTGCATGGATTGTATTTCTTTGTGATGAGAAGTAGTTTGTTCCGAATAGCCACAACAATCCTGAGTTCACTGCCATGGTGAGTATTAATGGCATATAAATGGCAGCCTAAGAAAAAAAAAA
>NC_048909.1:11709215-11744959 GCF_011077185.1 Oxyura jamaicensis
GGGGGGGCCGGGTAAGGACTGTTTTTTTTGTTGCTGTTGTTGTTCTGTATTTGTATGATGGTTAGTACAACGGGTATCTGATGCCTGAGCACCACAGAATTACAAACATCCTAACAGGATAATGTTAAATTATAGAAAAAGACAAAAGGCTATAACTCTTTTGAAATCTATTTTCCCCCTTATTCCTTTTGCAAGTAAAAGAGTAAATATATATATATATATGTATATAGTATATATAGTAAAAATTCTGCAGTTTCCAGCTTTCCAAGGAAGCTTGATGCTGAAGATCGGAAAATGTTTACATCTACTAAAATAATCTGCAATACCCAAACCATTCTAAGCATTACTAATTAAAAAAGATTTGCCATTGTTCATCTACCTCATAGTGACCTTTATTTCAGTCTTACATCCATGCATAATTTTTCTTATACCTCTCAGTCCTGAAAGCAATGTATCTGTTTTTCTCCAGAGCTTTTCATCAGCAGTGATTGCCAAGTAACATGGTATTTTTTACCAAGTTCTCAAATGGTAGGCTGGACTGTGCCCTATGATAATTTCACATATAAGCTTAACAAAGTTTGAATTAACTGTCCAGAGATAAAACTAAAGGTGAATACCTACAACATCCTCAAGGGAGCTAATAAACCCTGGCAACTACTGGCACAATACCACAGTGGATGCTTTTAACACAAGATAATAAAGCCACCTTTTGTTCTCTCCAATTTATTTTCTCTGCAGTCATATTTGCTTCTTATCATCTGCTTTGTTTCTATATCTTTTTGGACAGCACTCAATCTGAAGACAAGGAGACGAGAGTCTTTCCCTGAAGATAGAGAAAGCCAGGAAACAGCAAATTAGAAAAAGACAGTGGTGGTTTGACATTAATACTTCCAAAGAGATGAAGCACCTAACAGACAGAGCACTGCTGTAAAAGCAAAGATAAACAATTTTGCTTCTCCGAGTGTAAGCAGCAATGTGACAGGAAGGCAAGACTGCTTGTGAACTCTATCTAGACTCTACAGTTCCAGTAAGCAACCCTTTCAGTTCACTAGCAGAGTTTCCCATCAGATGGTGCTGCAGCAATGAATGATAGGAGCCTCAGAACAGTGAAACCTACACTGCTGGAAGACAGTGAACATACGATAGATACAAACTAAAGGCAAGAGAAGAAAGGTTAATTTTAAATCCTGGAACCATCCAGGTGAGCAGCTGATACCTGGATCCTTAACAGAGTCTGAAAACCTTTTGGATGCAGACTGGTTTTGCGTATCAGTTCTTCAAAGTTAGGCAAATTAGGTTCAAGGCATATTCCAACTGCAAAAATAACACAACATCCACCACCACGGCTAAATGTATTTTCCCCAAAGATAGACATGAGTGGAATACACAACTCCTAAATTTAAAATAAATAAATGATACAGTACTATTTGCAGTTGGAAATAAGCTATTAAGAATAGTTTCTTACCTAAAAGCCAAGTTTCTTAAAATACAAGCAAAGCAAGATTTTCTGACAAAGGTGTATATTCTTTTACTAGTCTAGCTGGTATAGCTGGAAACATAAGCACACTTTCTTAATATATAGTCAGTGGGGATCCTACTGTAAATACAAAAGCAAGATCACAGATGCTACCTTCAATTCTGATAACAGATAAACATGAATCAGGGCAGCTTCTGGAACCTTTATGACTTTCTTTTCCCATAGAAAGTGTAAGAGTGAAGAAGATGCAATGTTCCCTTAAAGTTCACCACAACTTGAAACACTGAGCAACGAGCAAATTCTTACTGTCAACGCTGATAAAAGGAAAATAAAATATATGCAATCTCTCTCTTTTCAACAATGTACACACAAGAATGTGTGCTTCCATGAACGAGTTCACGGAGGAAGAATGACAAGCAAAATTCACCCTTTTGAAAGGAAGGCCAGAAAACATAAGCTAAATCAAATGTTCACGAACAGCCTTACTACTCATTAATTCAGCTCTGTCTCTTTGTCAGGTGTGTCCTATAGGATGCATCCTTGAGATTGCATTCCTCAATGCATTCCTCTTTCAGGATACTAGTTGTTTTGCAGATGTCCCAAACAACCCCACTGCAGTGTTACATGTATCTGTGGCTGCTCATGAAACTGACCATCATCCAAGCTTTTTTGGTGACTTTCTTTTTATTATTATTTTTTTAAGAGTTTTTCGTCACCTCCTACAGACTTGATTATTCCAAGTGAAGGAGCTCTTCCTCCTTCTTCCTCACCATGTCTAGGTGTTTCACAAAATAAGTTATAGCAAAAAAACAAACAAACATGTTTGGAGGACAAAGTGGTTCCACTTCTATAACTCATCTCTCATTACTAAGACAAATTTAATCGGCATCAGAAAAGAGCACTGCTACCAAAGCAATTTCTGCATCTGTCATTAATACCAAATGTATTGTTGCTGCCTACAATACCCCCTTCTCTTGGTATGCTGACCTGAAAAATCTCAGTGATAGCATTATCTTCAGTTCTAGTTTCACTGCTAATATTTCCTCTCTCCCAAAAATGCACAGGGCACACTAGAAAGCAGTGGAAACAGTATTTTCTTCTTAAATAAGCTGCCTTAAAGTGATCTCAAATCTCGCTGTTACAACTGAGTGCTGGATAATACCAATACCACATTCTATATGAACATTTTCATAACACAAACATCAGTCTTTCTGCTTGAGTCTTAAAATATCAGTTTTACATCGTTGCACTTGATGTACATCAGAAGGATGCATTTAAAGTACATACAAAGTTAACTTTGGGGGTATTTAGGATATAATAATACGCTACATAGTCTTTAATACCAATTTGTACACCCAATACAAGATTGCTTTTACCCATCTAACTCATTATTTTTCTCATTTTCCTTTATCAGCCAACATCAGTCACCATGGGGATAGGACGAGGGTCTCCAGAAGACCTTATGGAAAACTAGACTAAGGCATAGTCTGAAAATAAAGGGCAATGATAACTTTTCTTCCACTTCAGATCTCAATTTCACTATGGTATACAAATACTAAATAAGAGGCAAGGATACTAGCAAGAAAAAAAGAACTTTCTCTCTTCTAAATGATTCAGAAAGCACCCACAACAGCAGTCAAAAATCTCTGCAACTTTTTACACAAAAAGTCTTTATCAAAATATGCTTGAAGCATCATGTATTGATGCCAGTAATGCCTAATCCTGTTACCTCAAAATGGCTTGTAACATATCTCCAGATTTAACCAATCACTACAGCGTTTTGAATATTAAATGCAATTATCTATTCTAGAAGCTTCACAGACTACGCTTCAGATACAACTGCCATTTTCAGATCTTCAAAAATGTCACCCACCCGCCAGGTGTCTTCAGAGATGACTGCAAATGCCTCTCAGGTAATCTCAGCTGGTTCTGCAAGGGTTCCAGGATGAATTTCATCAGGTGTAGCCAAAATGGGCAACTCCCAATGATATAAAAGGAACCACATTTTACCCTTAGTTTGGGTAAATGTAACTTCAGCTAATATTGAACAAACAGACATAATGTGGTAAAAAATAATAAAACAACCATCTTTGCAATTCTTTTATCTGTGTTACACATACAGATCCTGTTCTTGCACTGTGTGTATTCATTTTGTGAAATTAAATCGCAGACTTTTGGGTAAAAAGTACCTAATTGAAAAAGTGCATCTTTTAGGGACATTTAATCCTTTTGAAATGAGGGTAAAAAAAAAAAAAAAAAGTTGTTTGGACTGACAGGTTTTAAGTTTTTTCTTATACCAGAACATTCAAGAAAATATAATCTATAGCACTAGAATGTGGTTACACATCACAGAACAAAAACCAGTAACACATTTGGTAGAACAGTGACAGCATAAATAATTTCCTCCACATTTTTGTACAACTGAACAAACACATTAGTCAACTAGGGAGATTTCCAAAGAGTGTTGAGTTCTAACAGTAGCTGGAGACCAACTATATACTGGTGGAGGACAAATCTGACATGAGCCAGTAATGTCTACCTTCAGCCCAGAAAGTTAATCATATCCTGTGCTGCACAAAAAGAAGCCCAGCAGGTCGAGGGAAGTGATACTCCCCCACTCCACACTGCCCCTGTGAGATACAGCCTGGAGTACTGTGTTCAGTTCTGGTGCCCCCAGCACAGGAAGGACAGGGACCTGTTAAAGTGGATCCAGAGAAGGGTCACAAAAATGATCAGAGGGCCGGAACACCTACAAGAAAGGCCGAGAAAGCTGTGTTCTTTTAGCCTGGATAAGAGAAGGCTCTGGGGAGACATTATTGTGGCCTTTCAATACTTAAAGGGGGCTTATAAAAAAGACAGAGAGAGACTTTTTACAAGGGCACATAGTGACAGCACAAGGCATAATAGTTTCAAATTGAAACACAGTAGATTTAGGTTAGATAAAGGAAGAAATTCTTCGCTATGAGAGTGGTGAGGCACTGGAACAGGTTGCCCAGAGAAGATGTGGATGTCCCATTCCCCAAAGTGTTGAAGGTCAGGTTGGATGAGGCTTTGGGCAGCCTCATCTACTGAAAGATGTACCTGACCACAGCAGGGTCAGGTCTTGAAAAATTGTTTCCAACCAAAGGTCTTGAAAAGTTGTTTCCAACCAAAACCATTTGATGATTCAATATGGCCAGTTTCAGGTTTGCTCTGAAGCATGATTCTGAGCATCTAGAGATTTTTTTTTCCACACCTTTTAGAAAACAAACAAACAAACAACAAACAGTAGCTGTTGCATGCACTCCCTTATTCTAAATGAGGCATCTAATGCACTTGCCACTGATAAGAACATGATTGCCTCATGACACTTACAAACCCTAAAGCCTTAGGGCATGCACGTAAGTTAGCACCATCTGAGCAGCCCAGAGGAAATCAGCAAAGGAAAAGGGGTGGAAGGATCTGAAAAGGAGAACAATAAACTCAGAGCTCAAAAACCTAACAACGACAATTTAAGAATAGCTATGTGATGTGACAAAAGGTGATTATATAAATCTAGTGCTATGGGAATTAAAATTCTACAGCATGTTTCCCAGTTAAAAAACAAAAACAACTCTTAAAGAAGAGCAGCTAAGGCATTCCCTTCTACTGGCACGTCTGCCACATAAACAGTTAAACGGACATATTCACATGAGAACCAAATAACAAGGACCTCTCCTACCTTTGTCTGTTCGGACAATCAAAAGATCCAGAGCTTCCAACACATGCATCTGCTTTATTTGGAGTGTTTTATCAAATACTTGAACTGATGGCTGACCATCTAAAAAGAAAGCACACATATTTCTTTAAAATTCTGCTAAAATTTGGTAGTTAATGGTTCTGAACTATTTCTTTCTAATAAAATATGTCTTGTTTTTTCTCATGAAAATGAAACATCCTGCACAAAGCTTGTACGTATGCTGCAGCATCATAACCAGTACTTCCTTATGGGAGTGTTTTATCATTGCCATGGATTAAATTATGCAACTGAAGACTAAAAGGGACCTTTCTTTGGAAAGTTTGAAAATTTTCACTGAGAACTAACTTCATTCCCTTAGTGCCAATGGCCTTAAGTGGCACTCAGAAGATAAGAGGTCAAACTAGTAAAGGCAGTGCTATGGAAGAAACAGGCTTTCATCACCACATAAGCCTTGTGCTTCATGTTCATTAGTATCATCAAGGGCTAAAAAGTCCAGACACTACTTGAGTTTGGGTTTGACTTCATAAATATTTTCAGATGGTCAATATAACAGCATCTGAAATAACAAAACATTCAGAAATCTACAAGAAAATTGGCTCCAAATAAGGATTCTGATGCAGACAAAAAATCTGCAACCAGATGACATAAATGTAATAGATTCACTTGGATTGGTACTATCCTTGCAGGTGGCTTACCAATTACCTAAACACAGCTTATGAACATTTATTTTGAAGAAAATTGTCAGATACATAAATAATTGACACAATAACACAGCATCATTTACTAACCATCAATTAACAAGATGCCAGCATCTGTAGAAACCAGCAAGGACTGGCCCCAGGAATCTGCACAGACAACCTCATGAGGAAAATTACTGCAGAAAGATTGGGACTCCCAAGGCTATGATGTAACATAAGGGATACATATTAATTATACTAAGAAATACTGACCATATAGACACGAATGATACAAGACAATGACATGTAAGAACACGTAAATACTTTTGGCAGGATACATTTCTTAAAAGTATATTTTTTGAATTTGAAATATCAAAAACTAGTTAATTTTATTGCAGAGAAATACTCTCCCTACCAATTGGATTTGGAGACTAATATGTATAAGATGCATTCTTGGAACACTGGAATTAAAACCCAAGCAGCTGATAATCAGTGCAACCCTGGAAATTTGTTATTAAATAAAAATAAAAATACAGACTTAAAATATATGCACCACCATGCATATACAGTTTGATTCCATTTAATGGTTCAGTTTGATATTTACACATGGTACTGATAAAAATAACTTTCCCCCAAATTGTTCTTTTGTCATGTGTTCTCTGTACTTGCCTCCTAAATTCTCTCCCCTCCCCCCCTCTTCCCCAATATTAAGTATTAAGCTGAAGTCTGAAATTCTACGAGCACTTCTGAAGCTTCTATATATAAAATGCACATAGAAAAGTGTGGTTTACATTTTTCACTCTTATGCCTTGTAAAAAAATATAGTTACAGGAAATAAAAACACAACTAAATTTTGCTTTAAACTTGATAAAGATGTTAAAAATAATTAAAAGATGATTGCTTATGGAAAACATTATGTTTTTTTCATGAAATATGCTCAGATATAAAAATATCCAGACTTGCATTAACATGAGAAGAACTACTACCTTCAGGCTCATCCTTTATTCATTTGCTATGGGCTGAAGAATCAGTTTAACACTATATATTACAACTTTGCTGCTATAGTATCTAATCACGAAAGTAAATAAACAATACATAGAACTGATATACAATGCCATACTCAATTGCATTTAGTTGTGTTTTTTTTGTTTGTTTTGTTTTTTTTTTTTTTTTTTTGGACTCTCCTTACACAAATGGGTTCACTCACCTCCTTTTTACAAAAGCTGGTGGTTGCCAGGGTAGCTGGTGTATCCCCTTTCACAGTGGTTTTCAATTTCAGCGCCTAGTACAAACAGATATTTTAACTAAATTAAGATTTTGTCACTAATATATAACCTAAAGCCTAAAAAGAAAGGACAACTTAGGATGACAAAGTAATTTACAGCTTGGAATTGGTATTACAGTTATTAAGAAAGAAGAGGAATTAGGAATATACCCTGAAGAAAGACTGCACTAATCATTATGGAGCTGCAGCCAAAGCCTACATAGCTTATGAAAAAAAAGGAAGCTCAAAATAAGAAGTGTCCAACATAGTAATGAACAGAACGACAGAATGAAATCATAGAATGACTTGGGTTGGAAGGGGCCTTTAAGATCATCTAGTTCCAACCACGCTGCCATAGGCAGGGACACCACTCACTAGATCAGGTTGCTCAGGGCCTCATCCAATCTGGTCTTGAACACCTCCAAGGATGAGGCATCCACAACTTCTCTCAGCAACCTGTTCCAGTGCATTGCCACCCTCCAAGTGAAGAATTTCCTCCTAACCTCTAATCTAAATCTCACCTCTTTTAGTTTAAAGCCATTCCCCCTCGTCCTGTCTTTATCTGATTGAACATAGTTGTTCCCCATCTTTTTTTTTTGTCCCCTTTAAGTACTGCAAGGTTGCAATGAGGTCACCCCGGAGCCTTCTCTTCTGTAGGTTGAAAAGCCCCAGCTCTCTCAGCCTTTCATAGGAGAAGAGTTCCAGCCCCTTGAGCACTTTTGTAGCCCCCCTCTGGACCCACTCTAAAAAGATAAACATCCTTCTTGTTCTGGGGACCCCAGGCCTGGACGCAGTACTCCAAGTGGGGCCTCACAAGGGCAGAATAGAGGGGGACAATCACCTCCCTTAACCTGCTGTCAGCTCCTCCGTTGATGCAGCCCAGGATTCAGTTGGCATTCTGGCCTGCAAGCGTGCACTCCTGGCTCATGTCAAGCTTTTCATCCACCAGAACCCCCAAGTCCTTCTCTGCAGGACTGCTCTCAATGAGTGCTTCTCCTAGTCTGTCCTCATGTCCAGGATTGCCCCAACCCAGGTGTAGCACCTTGCACATGGACTTGTTGAACCTCATTAGGTTCACATGAGCCCACTTCTCCAGCCTGTCCAGGTCCCTCTGGCTGGCATCCTTTCTTTCTACAGCAAAGTCTTGTAGCCTTTTTTTTTTTTTTTTTAAATAAAAATAAAAATAAAAATAAATGGTTGGAAACAGAAGTGCTGAGGTACTAAAAGGCCAACTCTTGTTCTTACCCCTGCCATTAGAGTGGTCCCAAAGAGTGTTTATCAATATGGTGATAGGCACTTTATATGTATATAAATATAAATGAGCTTGGTTTCACCTGCAAATTTGCTAAGGGTGCACTCAATCCTACTGTCTATGTCACTCATATAAATATTAAAGAGTACCAGTCCCAAGACAGATCCCCGAGGTACACCACTCATCACCGGCTTCCACTTGGACATATAGCCTCTGACAGGCCTCTGACACATCAACACAATTCATTCTGTAGGTCAGCTGATTAGAGGAATCTTTTATCAGTTACATAAGCTGGCCTTTCACTTGCAAAAGCATTTAGCAAACCACTAAATCAAACTATATAGATATACACTGCTACAGGGGTGGTGCCAAAAGACACATGGTCACAGTATCATGAATTCTTCAGCTACATATAACTGCAAGTGTGTTGATTCTAAAAGGGCTAAACGCTCTAGCGAAATACCATATAAACATAGTTCCACTCAGAGAATAAAGCTGTTTAAGGTATCCAGTATATCTTCATTGTTAGTATTTACAGCACACAAAAATCCAGTATGCCTATGAAGTGATGACAGTCTTTGTAAACATAGATGCATACTTGCTAAATTGATCCCACCTGACCAAGTCGGACAAATTCTGCTTGCCGAGCTTCTTCTTTTTTCCGTGTTGATTTCGGGGATTCTGGCAACACATCACTGAAAGACCTTCTATTGAGCATGTTCTAAAACAGATTTTTTTTTGTTTTAAAATTAAATCAAAAGTTTTCTTTTAAAAAAAAAAATTAGTCAATGTAATACAATACCATTTACATTGTCTGCTTTTTTTTAATATACTTTCCTGTCATGATGAATCTAACTGTATTGCCTCTCAGAGAACAGTAATCACTATTTTTCCAATAATTTTTTTTTATGACTTCTTTACTTTCCTACTTGTCATCATTTACTACTTTCATACTATACAATTACAACAAAGGTTGCAGACAGAATCATAGAAGTTAGAAAAGACCTCCAAGATCATCTGGTCCAACCATCCCCCTTCCACCAATATTACCCATTAAACCATGTTCCTAAGTACCACCTCCAATCTTTTCTTAAACACCCACAGGCACAGTGACTCCAGAAGCTCCCTTGGCAACCTGTTCAAATGCCTAACCTCTTCTTCTGAGAGGAAATCTCTCCTAATTTCCAACCTGAACCTCCCCTGGCATAACTTGAGGCCATTCCCTCTTGTCCCTCTTGATCACTAGGTATCTGTGAGAAGAGCCTGACCCCTATCTCCCCACAACTTCCTTTCAGGTAGCTGTAGAGAGAATAAGGTCTCCCCTGAGCCTCCTCCAGACGAAACAACCCCAATTCTCTCAGCTGCTCCTCATAAGACTTGTGTTCCAGACCCTTCACCAGCTGCATAGCCCTTCTCTGGACACACTCCAGGGCCTCGATGCCCTTCATGTAGTGAAGGACCCAAAATTGAACACAATACTTGTGGTGCAGCCTCACCAGAGCAGAATACAGGGGGACAAGCACCTCCCTGGTTCTGTTGGCCACATTATACCTGATACAAGCCAGGATGCCATTAGCCTTCTTGGCCACCTGGGCACACTGCCAGCTCATGTCCAGGTGAGCATCGACCAACACCCCCAGATCTTTATCCTCTGCGCAGCTTTCCAACCATTCTGCCCCAAGCCTGTAGCGTTGCGTGAGGTTGTTGTGACCAAAGTGCAGGACTTGGCACTTAGCCATGCTGAACCTCATCCCATTGGCCTCTGCCAATGGATCCAACCTGTCCAGGTTCCAGGCCTGAAGGGCCTTTCTACCCTCCAGCAGATCAACACTTCCCCCCAATTTGGTATCGTCTGCAAACTTACTGAGGTGGCACTCAGTGCCCTTGTCCGAATCATCAATAAAGATATTAAAGAGGACAGGCCCCAACACCGACCCCTGGGGAACATCACTCATGACTGGTTGCCAGCTGGATTGCGTGGACATGCATGAACAGTCCTATCCCGAAAGGACAGTCTGTCAATTTTCATATAACTGTAAAACAAACTATGTCACTATTAGTATTTAGCCTAGTGTACACAATCCAGTGCTCATCAGGATTACAGCCTTTTAAAGCAACAGAATATTCAACGTACTAGTGAAAGCAGGAGAGAACATATGAGAGGCACAGAGATCACTTTTGACTTTCTGACTTACATTTACCTTGTGTAGATCAGGCATCAGGTCCTGGTATAAAGAGCGGATCAGCATGTCTAGAGTGCGCTGACGTTTCTGAGAAAACGTTGGGGTTTCCAATGTGGCTTTTTCACCATTTATTACTAAAATATAATGGAAAAGAAGATATGCTACTTTAATATGCTTTACTACTTTCCACTGACTCTATTTTGCCTCTATATAAATATAACCAGTTTTCCCGTAGTAACTTAGTTTTGCCTCTTTTTGCATGTTTTTTTTTTAGTAAGTAACAGACCCTCAAGCTTTAAAGGAAATAAAGACTAATAGCAGTATTCTACAAGGCACCCCAATAACCTCCTGATATAAAAATTAAAGACAAACTACTTACCAATTTAAGTCCTAAACCAATTTAAATATTTGTTAGTAATGTGTGCAAAATAAGCTACTAGTAAAGTTCCTGTCAGGTAAGAGTGTAACTGTAATCCTTATGATCATGTTAGATATCTGTTATTGACCTCCCAGTCAGGACAATGAGGCCAACGAAGCCTTACTTCAGCTGCTCAAAGACATCTCAGGCCAACAAAACCTGATCTTCAAGGGTACCTGGACACTTGTTGGGAACACAACACAGCAGAGCACAGATTCTCCATCAGGTCCCTGGAATGCATTAAGGACTACTTCCTGCTACACTTGCTGGACATGCCAAAGGTGCACTAGGTGTACTGCCCACAAACTGTGACCTCGACAACACAACTACCAATGATAGCCTTGGATACAGAAATCCTAACACTGAGGTGTAAGAGCCTGTTGAGCACACTGAAGACCAACAATAGGACAAAGATTCTGGATTTTAGAAGAGCCAAGTTCAATATGCTCAGAGCCCAGCTTTGAGGGAGTTCATGTGCAGCATGCAAGGAGGGCAAAGGAGCTTGTGAACACTGGGAGTTATTTGAGAACAACCTCCTGGAAGCACAAGAACAGTCCATCCCCTACAAAGAGAAAGGATGAAGGCAGAACAAGAGACCACTGTGGCTTAACGATGAGCTTTTGGGTATGCATAGGAGCAAAAAAGAATCCTATCAGCTATGGAAAAAAGGCTTCAATGAGTACACTGAGGACTACAAGAACTTTGCTAAGACCTATGCAGAGGTGCAGACAGGAAGTCTAATGCTCAGGTAGAAATGAAATTGGCCCAAAGTGTCAAGAACAAGAAAGTACTCTTCAGATACTACTCTTCAGATACACAAGAAAAAAAGCAGCAGCACAGAGAAGATGTAGGGCCATTGCTGAACAGGGCAGGGATACTAGTTACTAATAGTGCTGAACAGGCAGAGGCTCTCAATACCTTCTTTTCCTCTTTACTGGTGTAGCTCACAATCCAGATCACAGTATCAAGTAACTCCAACAACACCTGTGTTGACACACCAATAGTGGTGGAAGGGCTGGTCTGCAGCCATTATGCAGGGCATGAACTCATACAAATCTATGGGCCTGGATGGAATCCACCCCAGTGTCTTAAGATGGCACAATGTGGTGATCAATGGTTTTTACGCAAGCTGGCAACCTGCCACAAGTGGGGTCCCCCAGGGACTGACACTAGGAACCATGCTGTTCAACATCTTCATAAATGATCTGGATCGTGTGGTTGAAAGCACCCTCACTAAGTGTGCTGATGACACTACACTGCGTGGTGAGGTGGACACATCAGATGGGAGAGTCATCTTACAGAGAGACCTAGAGAGGCCATAAGAGCGAGCAAGCAAGAACTCTATGAAGTTTAACAAAGCCAAGTGCAGCTGGGATGGCATTACAAAAGAGCCCAGCATAGGCTAGGATTTGTGCCTAGGGTGCAGCATTGCTAAAAAGGATTTTTAGGTCCTGGTAGACAAGATTAATCTTATTCAGCCGTGCACCAGTGCTGCAACGAAGACAAATCAAATCATGGGCTCCATCCACATAGGCATTACTGGGAGAGAGAGAGATGTGATCATCTCACCCTACTCAAGTGGTTGTCAGGCCACACCTGGAGCACTGTTGCAGTTTAACCTGGCAGGCAGCTAAGCACCACACAAACATTTGCTCACATCCCCTCCCCACTGAGATCAGGGAGAGAATTGGGGAAAAAAAAAAAAAAAAAAGTAAAACTCATGTGGTAGAGATAAAGACAGATTAATACAGAAGAAAAGGGGCAAAGAAAACAAAAGAAGTGATGCACAACTCAACTGCTCACCACCAGCCAACCAATGCCCAGCCAGTCCCCGAGCAACAGTAGCACCCCTCATAGCCAACTCCCCCCCAGTTTTATTGTTCAGCATGACATCATGTAGTATGGAATACTCCTTCGGTTAGTTTGGCTCAGCTGTCCTGTTTGTGTCCCCTCACTGCTTCTTGTGCTTTCCCAACCTCCTTGCAGCATGTCTAAATGTCTTTGTACAGTGTAAGCACTGCTGAGCAACAACTATAACATGTGCATGTTATCAACGTTATTTTCATCCTAAATCCAAAACACAGCACCACACCAGTTACTATGGAGAAACTTAAGAAGTACTGTCCAATTCTGGTTCCCACAATTTGAAAGAGATGGGGTCAGACTGAAGAAGGTCCAAAGGAGTGACACGAAGATGATCAAAAAGCTGGAGAATCTGCCATATGAGAAAAGACTGAAGGAATTAGGTCTTTTCACTCTGGAGAAAGCTCTGGGGTCACCTCATCACAGTATTCCAAAAGTTAAACGGTGGCTACAAATAGAATGGAGGCTCTACCTTCACATGAATCCACGTGGAAAATACAAGGGGCAATGGGTACAAGTTGTACCAGAAGAGGTTTTGTCTTGATATAAGAAAGTGTTTTTTTGTGTGTGTTTTTTTTGTTGTTTGTTTGTTTTATAGTGAGATCAATCACCTGAAACAATCTCTCTGGGGATGTGGTAAAATTCCCATCATTGGAGGTTTTCAAGATGCAATTGGAGAGGCTGCTAGATAACCTCATCTCAGCTTCCTTTTGGACTAGATGATCTTTTGAGATCCCTTCTAACATGGGTTATTTTATGATTCTATGATCAGCTCCCAAATATCTCTTTATGGCTCATTTAGAAGCGCAAGTAAGGGTCAAGGAAACCTGGAACTGAATCACTACAGAATTAAAAAGATCTTAAAGGTGCAGAAAGGCAACTATTCAGCATGCATTCAGAAATATTCAGAGACGCTAACCTAATACCTTTTATTACTAAGTATCAAGCAGCACTATAAATTATGTGAGATCTCAGGTTCCTATAAGAAAACATGAAAATATATGAGGCTGCACATTCTACATATGTAAAGGTCAGTTTAGATGCAGTAGTCTGAGAAGCATAACTGCATAGAAAATCATTTTTGTGTTCATCTGACTGGACCTGGCTTTCCATCTACTTTACAGATTTGGAAAAAAAATGTACAGAAGCGCAGCATACACAATAAAATGTATTTACGTTTTAAGCATCATGGATTTCAATTTAGTAATTATTTAAATTGATTATTTAAGTGTTTCTAGCAAAAGAAAAAAATGACTTACATTTCACTAACACAAAATCCCTGAATTCCTGGTGATTTGTAAACACAGGGGGGGATGGAAGTGGAGGCCCAAAGAGAGGAACACTTTCTTCTGAAAATATTTTCAGCCTATTGAAAGAACAAGTATTTATCTGTATGCAAAGCCATGTTCAAACACCACCATTGTTACAGACAGGAGAAAGAACTGGAAACAGTTATCTCGGTATGTCTAAGGTAAGAATTTCCACAAGTCTAACAAAAAACAAGCAAACAAACAAGCAAGCAAGCAAACTCATTCATAAATGGGCATTCATTTGGAATGAATTGCTTGAACCAAAATTCTGAATCTTTCACATAAACATTGGGACAGTAACAGTTACAACTTTTCAATTCTACTCATAGAATAATGCTGTTAATGGTATTGGCAAAATCTAGTCCTTTTCAAAAAAGCTGTAAAAGAACAGTTCTTCACCTATATTCTCCTTATAGATTTCCACCTTACCTGTGCATTCACTACACTTATGAAAAGATGCGATTCTTTTGGAGTAACACCAGGAACACCAAACTTTTACTGGTAATTATCAACTTTTGGAGCTAGGCAATATGGTATGGTTTAATTAATGCAGTATCTTTAAGATAAAAAAGGTTCAGCTAACTTGTGTTGCAAGAAAAAAAAAAAAAAAAAAATAGCAAACAAAAAAATGGATTCATAGGTGACTATAAAGATAGCTTAGCCTATGAAGAATAAAAAAAAAAAAAAACTTCCAAAGCAAGCTGGAAATTATGTTAGAATAACGTGATCAGATCTGAGCAGCAGCTTCTGAAACCATGGACCATGGTTGATATCTGTGGTCTGTACCATGCATGGAGGAAGAGGCTAAAAGAATGCCTTCCTCCAACGCTTCAGCTGTATTTCTTAGCTGTCAGAATGAGATTGGTTGTTCAAAGAAGGACTACTGCCAGGTGATCAGTATAAGGCATATTGTTGGTCTCCCACAACCTGCGTGAATCCTTATAGTTATAGATTTTTCAGGAAAGGAGGAAGCAAAACCAATCTACCTAATGACCCTGCTGATTCCCAGAAGCCATTTCTAAGTCTACCTTGTACACAGCTTTCTTCTTTCCCCTACTAGCTAACTGATACTTCACACAAAGTAGCAGACCCAGCATGGTCAATCTTCCTCTTGGTCTTGAAAACGTGGGGTATAATGATTTACAAACAAACAGTTTAAAATTTTGCTAAATAACTACTGAAGTCACGCACGGTCACACCATCATTAGGAGTCTGCATTCACAGTCTAACACACAGAGTTCCCCCTTCCATCTTGCAAGGTTTGTAGCTCTGAATTAATGTTATAGATGCACACATGCATTCCAGTTTGAGGCAAAATTTTAGTTTCATGCCCCAAAATCTCCTGTCTAGTGCTAGATAAACCAAATATTTTGATTTCCTAACATAAATTCTTTAGCCATAAGAGACTTCAGCATCTGAGCTTACAGTGTCCTGTCCTCAGACCTATCTGAAAGTGAATGCAATCCTCTTTTTTTTTTTGACCTAGTCTAAATAGTAAATGATGTAGCACAGTTTCAATAGAAGAGGGGTTCACAGACATCGCTACTACTTTGTAAAGAAGAAATAACAGTGCCAAATCTGTGTCCTATGCTGAGAAATGCAGTACACAATTTAAGTCAAAGGGTGTCTCTTTTATTTGTCTTTACTGCTTATTTTGTTCAAGCCCAAATTGAAACCCTCCCATGGGCTCAGACAATGATATCCCTCTGCAATTCTGCTTTTTAAGACTGACAGATATCTCTAGCATCTCACCATTAACCTCAGGACAATATCTGGAATGGTTTATGTGGTAAAAGCCACTTTGTTCATTTGTAACCCGTTTATGTGACAAGGTTTTGGTAGCGGGGGACTGCAAGGGTGGGTTCTGTGAGAAGAATCCAGGAGTTGCCCCATGTTGGATAGGGGCAGGTTTCAGCCAGCTCTCCAAAGGGACCCGCACCTGCCCAGAGCCAAGCCTATATGTTGTCTGCATCTCTGGGAGAGCAATTTTAAGAAAAGGGAAAAAAAGATGCCGCACAACAGCATCTGGGAGAGTGAAGAATAAGAAACAGCCTAGCAGACAACAAGGTCAGTTAAGAAGGAGGGGGAGGAGGTGCCCTAGGCACTGGAGCAGAACTTCCCCTGTGGCCTGTGGAGAGGACCATGGTGGAGCAGGTTGTTCCTGGCAGTCCATGGTATACCATGGTAGAGAAGATTTCCATGCTGCAGCTTGTGGAGGAGACCACGGTGGAGCAGGTGGATATGCCCTGAAGGAGGCTGCCGCCTGTGGAGAATCCCTGACAGAGCAGATTCCAGGCCGGAGCTGCAGCCCATTGAGAGGCAACAACAACGGAGCAGGTGACCTGGCAGGAACTGTGGGGGACCCATGTCTGAGCAGTTTATTCCTGATGGATGGACCCTGTGGTACAGACCCGTATTTGGAACAGTTCTTGAAGAGCTGCTTCCTGTGGGAAGCCCATGTAGAATCAGTTTGGGAAGGACTGCATCCCACAGGAGGGATCCCAGGTTGGAGCAGGGAAAGAGAATGACTGTGAAGGAGTGGCAGAGGCAAAGTGCTATAGACTGATTGCCGTTCAACCCTTGAGCCCTTTGCATCGTATTTTCTCCCCCTTTCCCTTTGAGGAGGAGCAGTGAGAGAGCGGCTGTGGTGGAGCTCAGCTGCCCACCTGATTAAAACCACCACATCATTAAAGCCTACAAAATGCTAGAATGCCAGAATGCTTGCTGTTGAGATTCTGCTGAGAGCTAACAGACTCAGACTTGGACGGTACAGGACTCTATATGTGAGGGTCCCACAGATAACTGAAAAATATATTATTTGCCAGCAAAATTTCCCTAGGTTTTAAGTATGTGATGACCAACTGTACATCTCTTAAGTATTCCAAAGATCCCTAAAAATGAGCTGGTTTGCTACAACCGAACCTGGACCAGTAAAGATCCACTTCACAGCTATCACAACATCACGTCTAATTGACTTTCATCATACAGGTAGTTCACTATGTCATTGATCTCATCAGATCAGAATCTTGCAGACATATCGTCCATCATTTTTTACATTTCATCTAAAAAGTACTTTTGTTTTGCCCCCTTAGCTTATGGATGTTCCAGAATTTCATTATTCTGATTGTTAGAAACACATAGCTTAGAGCCAATTTACAGTTCTCTGCATCTATATCCATACTGTCTTTCAATTTTAAAAGTTCATTCAGCTTCATTCAGGCCGAATTTGTGTTGTAGACAACACAAAATGTTTTCCCATTACCTCTAAACGATCAGAAATTAAGTATAAAATGATTAGTTACAATCAGAACCTACCTGTAACTATCATTCTGCTTATTATATCTCACTAAGGCAAAAATATCTGTCATCCAGTTAAGGAAATTAATCCAGTACTAATAAAGCTCACATGTATTTTAATTTTAATCTGTTCCTGCAACATATTTAATAGTAGTCAAGCATAATAATAGATGTAAGGACAAAATATTCCAGACCATACATTTTACTATTATAAAAGGGGTCAATTTAAAAAATTGACTTATCACCACAAATACATACTTGTTGCTGTTATATGAAGCATAGTGTGCTATATAGTTCTGTCTTTCATGTGCATATTTTATAGACTTGAGATTAAAAATTCTTTTAGGTGACCAGAAATAAAATAAATAAATAAATAAAACACAAAAAATGATTCCTAGCTTCTCTTATGCCAAAACTCCCACTGAGGAAAAATAATCCCACAAAATAATTTTGCTATCAGAGTTGTAAGAAAATAAAGAGAAAGATGTAAATTTGGAATACACAAAAATATATTCAAGATGCTTGAGAGTATACTTTCTAGACTCTAGCTGTCACTCCAAAAGAGTAAAGATCTTCTGTAAGCCTTAAGTCATACAAGCCAGACTTGCACAGACATTCCAGGTACGTTGGGACATCTTAACTGACACTTGCTGCCTTTATTTGATTAACTCAATCCTAATCTACCTGTGTCATTGCTACATAGGACAGCACACTGAAAAATCTGCATATTTAACTTTTCCCATTGTAGAAGTAACAAAAAGGGGATGCTATAGTATGCAAGAAGATGAGTAGGAAGTGACAGAGCAAATTAAGTAAGTTTTGAGATTTACACATTTCACGCAGACCAGCCCCTGTATTTTTTATGGACATCTTTATCCCTGGCTACTCTTAACTGAAAACATCAGGAAGGTGATATGACTCTGTGGACCACCTGTGTATTACTTACAATGACCTAAACAAGTCCGTATGGATATAGGACACATCCTGAAATGGCAGATGTTAGGTATATTTCTCAATAAGGCCACTGAATAGGAGAATCATGTACCTCAGGGAAAGAGAAATCCCTTTAAAGGCCAGACCTTTCAAAAAAGTTTTCCAGGACCATTTTTCTGGTGCTGAGTAACACTTCAGCACTTGAGTATTCTGATCAGTGTTTTCCATTCATCAGCTCATTTATTCCGCACCATCTTCAAGATGTTTAACATCATTGTCAGCAAAATGGACAGTTGAATTGACTGCACCGTCAGCAAGTTTGCTGATGACACCACGCTGTGTGGTGCGGTCGACGTGCTGGAGGGAAGGGATGCTATCCAGAGGGACCTGGACAGGCTTGAGAAGTGGGCCCATGTGAACCTTGTAAAGTTGAACAAGGCCAAGTGCAAGGTCCTGCACCTGGGCTGGGGCAATCCCAAGACAAAAACAGGCTGGGTAGAGAATGGATTGAGAGCAGCCTTGATAAGAAGGACTTGGGGCTGTTGGTTGATGAGAAGCTCAAAATGCATGCTTGTAGCCCAGAAAGCCAACCATAAAATAGTTTTCCCTTCTCTAAACAGCATGTAAGAGGGATTAGGGTAGAATTAGAAATAATAATATTATTCAAAAAAAAAATACATATATAAGAAAAAAGATACGTGTAAAATGAGAGCGAATCATCGACGGCTTGAATGCTGGAGAAGATTCTTCTCCTTCCTGAAATACGATAGTGACAATGTCATTTCCAATATGCCGCTTCCTTTCTACCTGAAAGAAAAAAAAAGAAGGAGAGAAAAAAAGGAAAGAAAGAAAAATAGGAAGGAAAAGACAGACACAAGGATTTAAAGGAGATCAATGCCTCAACAGTTCTGTGACAGAACCCTGAAACAACAACTCCTAAGCTGTATGCAGCTCAGGAAGTGCCAGTCTTAAGAAAAAGTATCATAAATATGATTGAAGATAATATAAATTGCTAACTACAATTAAGTAAACTTAGCAATGTCATGTTGCACATACAAGGCAGCTGCTAAAAGTGCAGCTATTTTTTTCTTTCCTTTCCTTTCCTTCTTTTTAAGTTAGAAAAGCTCTCAGAATTTCCAAATATTAATATTCACAAATAGGGTATGGAACACGTAATATTCCAAAAAAGAAAATCCACCACTTGAAATAAAATGAGAAAAACACCAATCCTATTATTCTTTAAAAACAATAAAGGTCCTCTGATTTCTGCTGTGATCTTGTCATCCGAGCCAAAAGCATGAGAAAACTGACATGGAAATAAAAAAAGACATTATATAATCTAATTATATAATAGTTGCCTAAAAAAATAATAAAACAATTTGTGAGTAATTTTAGATAAATCATTATGGATGCGCTTATAAAGTGCTGTGTTTTTTTATTCCTTCATAAAGGTTGAAGCAAGGATGAGAGCATATTTGAACAAGCACCCCAAGAATCTACCTAGTCCGTTTATGAGAGGGTAACACCAGTGCTTTACAGCAAATGCACAGAACTGGTCATGAACATGTTCACAAGCAGAGTTTCTTTCAAGCTACATTAATTACTACCTAAGTATGAGTTGTATGTTATGCACGTGCATATTCTGATAATACAGAATTAAGTCTAATTTCCAGCCTTCATAAATTCTTTGAAGGCAGTGACAACTGTAGCAGTGAAGTTCTGCAAGTCATCTCAGTACCAGACTATTTAGTAATTTTTAAATTAATTAAATTTGAATTTCTTCACAAAAGTCTTAAGACTTGTATTTCTAAAATATTAGCACACAAGAAGATCCTCTATTTTATTTTAAGATGTTTTGGAGTTTGTGATTAACTGCATTTAAAAAGGGAAGGGAAGGGAACCACGTACCTGCTGCTTGTTCTCTCTAGAATATGGTAGCATGGTTGAAACATGGAACATAATTTCATGCCCTTGGTAAACTGTATAGATGGAACAGGTTCCTGTTGTATCATCTGCAAAGGAAGACAAGATTCTTAGTAGGAATGTATCCTTTAAGTGTTCTAAAGATTAAAAGATATTTCAGGTCTTTCTACAAAACCTTCTTTAGTCACCCCTTTTTCTGACCAATTTTAGAACATATCCATGCTGCATGTTTTTGCGTATATGTCTAAATCTGAGTTTGCAACCTAGTCTGCATATTCCCACAGCTAAAGCCTATGATGTCCTTCACCTAACCTCCTGAAATCACATATGGGCATTCAAACCATGATTCCTTACTGTTATGAAGCAACTAATATCTCAGGTTATTCTCCATTCCCTTCCAAAATAAAATAAAATGTTTACCTTAAAATACACGTGTACCTTACAAAAGGTTTTCCTTAAAATACAATCTTCTCTTCCCCTGCATTACATACTAGTGATTTAAGCTAACCTGCTTAACTGTTTTCTCGTAAAGCACAGCATTCAGCATGCATATGGAAAAGTTTTTGGAATCATGTTATTTCTTCAGCAAGTATTATGCACATGCAGTAAGCAAAATCGTTCATATTGTAGCCCCTGTTTCTTTGCCTCAGCTTTTTAAATTCTTACTTTTTGTGTCCAGTCCTCCTCTGTAGCCTGTCCAGCCTTTCAAAGTAATTGTGTCGCCCAAGAGATGCAAAAATCTTTGAAAGCTCTCACTTCCAGTTTCTGTACATGGAAGGGAAAAATGTTACAAAAACAAAGCACATGTAGTAATAGAACACCTACCAAAGATTGATTAAAATACAGGAACAGGTCCTGCCTTCAGGACATAAGAACCAGAGTTTAAGCTGAATTAGTCTCTTCTCATGTCATCCAGGCTTTCTACCCTTACAGAAACAGCATCCCAGCCTTGCAGAATGGCAGAAAAAGGTTCATCATGTGACATTAAACAACGATCTCTTTTGATAACTCCACAACAGTGTTCAAGTGCGTAGAAGAATGAGATCACAAAAACTTAAGAATTAAAGAACTAGAAACAGTGACTTCTTGTAGGTAAGAAGAGTCACCTCCTTCAACTGCTTCTTTTTTTAAAATCTTACTTTGTATAGTCTATTTCTAGAAAGAAAATCTCATAATTTTCCAAGCTGTAACATTAGGTTTCCTATAGCAACCTTTCATAGATATAGAATATTCTTTGCTACGGTTTTTCTACCCGATACGAACATGAAAACCTTACAAAACTACTGTTAACATAATCATTATCCACTGCCTGGCTTCCACGTGCTTGGTATATGGGCAGTATCCGATATTTTTAATGGGATTAATAAAAAATTAAGGAAAGGGTAAAAAACTCACCATTGCTGAACATTTCATCATCTGTAAGCTGCCCATCCTTAGCATAAAGGACTCCAAATTTAAAATTCACAGATCCCTAAGAAATAAAACTAAAGACTATAAGCTAAACAGGCGAAAGACCTGAACGAATGCTTTCTCTAAGGAATTTTAAATATGTAACTTTATATACATTCTGCATATGTGAATATATATCTCATATCAACTCCATTACATGCACAAATAACAAGCACGTAATATTTTACCTTTGATTATAGACTATGAATTGTATGATATACTTTTTACACTGGTGTTTAAAATGATTTTTTATTTCACATATTGAAAACTAATACTACTTTTTTTATCGCAATAAACAATTGACTGGGAAGTTGTCACATGTCAATGCAAATATAACAAATACAGCTATATTCTTTGAACAAGCGTATGAGCTAGGAATGGTAAGCTTACATTTACCTCTTGCTCTTCAAGAACCAATAAATCCTGCAAATAAAACAGTTTGTTTAGCACTCTGGCATTAAAAGCAACACAGATAAAATAACCACATCCTTGTGTATTTAAGTTTTGCTTTGAAGTGGCCAGTTCAACTGATAAACAAAGTTTACTTTTTAAAACCCCTAATCCTCATTATTATTCTGCTAAAACAAACAAACTAGTAATATTTATGCTTAATGATTTATTTTCTAGAAAATAATAAAGAAAAACAACTAAGCAAAAGAAGAAATCACCACTTACCTTTTGTATCTCAGGATGAAAAATTTCCCTTGGGCTCTTCTCAAATTTCTCAAGACTCATAGCACTGAAATGTAAATGAAATACTGTGTAATAGAAAGGCAAGCATACATTTCAACATTAAAGCACTAATAGTTGCAGTTAGAACTGCTTACAAAAGGAATTGATCAAAGGCCCTGTCTTACATGGAATGTATTATGGAATCAAAGAATGGTTTTGGTTGGAAGGGACCTTAAAGGTCATCTAATTTCAACACCCACGCCTTAACAGGGACACCTTCCACTAGACCAGGTTGCTCAAATCCTCATCAAACCTGGCCTTTAACACTTCCAGGGATGGGGTATCCACAGCTTTTCTGGGCAACCTGTTCCAGCGCCTCACCACTCTCTGAGTAAAGAATTTCTTCCTAATATCTAATCTAAAACTAACCTCTTTTAAAGCCATTACCCCTTGTCCTATCACTATACTCACTGACAAAGAGTCCCTCTCCAGCTTTCCTGTAGGCCCCCTGTGGTACTGGAAGATCGCTATAAGGTCTCCCTGAAGCCTTTTCTTCTCCAGGCTGAACAACCCCCACTCTCTCAGCCTGTCTTTGTAGGAGAGGTGCTCCAGCCCCTTAATCATCTTTGTGGCCCTCCTCTGGACTCATTCTAAATACTTCCATGTCCTTCTTGTGCTGGGGGCCCCAGAGCTGAATGCAGTGCTCCAGGTGGGGTCTCACAAGAGTAGAGTAGTTGGGGGAGAATCACCTCCCTCGACCTGCTGGCCACGCTTATTTTGGGGCAGCCCAGGATATGGCTGGCTTTCTGGGCTATAAGTGTACGTTGCCAGAATCATAATTTCTTTTCCACAATGCTAATCTACAAGACTTCCCAAACTTCTGCATTTTAAGTACAGAAACTATTAAAACCATGCATGGATGTCAGGATTAAATTTATACCTGTTTTACAATTAATTTGAAAATAGTCCCTCTGCCAAAGAAATGTTCTGAGAATCTTTGTCCATTCTAAATTGTCACTTTTTCTACTCCAGGACAGGCATTAAAAGCACTTTTTCCTGTCCTCAGTGATTAAGATTTGTAAACTTGTTTTTACTGTTTTTAAAATCATGAAAATCATGCAACACAAGCTCTGAATTACAGGAAGAAAAGATACAGACAAGTCTCTTAACCCACAATTTATTTGTAAATACATACCTCAATATAGATTTCACTGATAATGTTTTTGTGGGACTGTAAGGGAGACATATTTTCTGAGTACCCTATAAAGGGGGAAGAATTACAGAAAAATAGAAGACATTACAGGATGTATTGACATTCTCTATACATTAAAATTGGAATACTGATAAAAACAATTAAGCAAATAACAAAGATCAAGACCATGCTAGTTTTACTCAGTCATATTTACTACTGAAAGAAAAAGAACATTAAATGGCATAGGATGGTTCAAAATTATTTTTTAATTAGCTTTTACTACCCTGCCATGTAGGAACTTAAGAGGAAACTTACAATACAACACTGGGCATTAGGAAGACTGTTGAAACTAGTAGACATGACTATTTCTCTTCTAAAACAAAATGTGAACTATGCATGTGTACTAAACAATATTAAATTAATTGCTTAGATAAAGGTCTTTATGGAGAGCTAAGCAAAAAGAAAATCCTAAGAAGATATTAGTGAAACCAGTATCACATGTGGCTATTTTCTTAACATTGTACAAAAATAGCAGTAAATCAGTAGTATATCACAGCTTAAACCCGTAACAGGATATAAATCAAGAACAATTTAGGCAACATTTTTAAAAACAATGCAGAGCTGCATGTCAGAACAATTAGAAAAATCTTGCATCATACATTTCTGTCATAAAGTTTAGTATACTGATATCTACTAAGCTAGCTTAGTTTTATCTACTAGGATAGAACTGTATGTTCTCATATAAAAATGAAATCTCCATTTACTAAATACTGAAATTCTGTAGAAGCAAAAAATCTGTGGTGAATGCATACAAAACAAAAAGAAAGAAAACAAACAAACAAAGAAGGCAGAGCAGCAATTAAATTTGTTTCTTACTGTTTTTCTCCAAAGAATAGAATGGTATTGGGGAACACGCTGATTATTTTGGTCAGAGAGTACAACAGACAGAAAGAAAGGATTCTTCTCTGCATCTGTACCTATGTAATTTTGATGAACTGTTAGAGAAAAATAAGTGTTATGGATTGTAAAGAAAACACACACACACACAGGGTTACATGTGAAAATATATATGTATCTGTATATAAATATATAGTTATGTAGATATGTATAAAAGAGACAGATATAGACTTCAAGGCCTAGAGGGGTTTCTGCTTGTTTTCTGTTTGGTAGCATGGGTTACAGAATACCATCCTCTGTCTTCAAGTTAAAAATACATCAAACAAGAACTTGCTTTGAGTAGAGGGTAAAAACGTATTAGTATTACGTTAACGTCATTTTTCCCCCATATTTAAATACTTGCAATTCAAAGCTACATTGCTTTTGCATTGAACAAAACTTCAAATACATTCACAAAAACATTAATACCTTTTCCTAAAAAATATTTGAAATACCATCTTGTATAATATTCTGGATTTTCCAAATGCACATCCGTTCTGTGCCATGTTCCTGGAGTGTAGTCTGTATTCTGAAATAGAATTGGGGAGACTGCAGATCAAATGCTGAAGAAAAAAACTGAGAACATAATAGAGGGAAAAGTCAAGCAAGTGTGGCCAATTCACCGGAGAATTTTAGTTGCATACTTTTTTTTTTTTTTTTTAATAAAAAGCAAAGAATTATCCTGAAGACAGTTGTTGTGCAGACTAAATTAAAACGTATCTTTGTCTACATATTTTTAAAATAACTTTTCCCATTATAGGTAATAACTTACCATAATAATTACCATTATAGGTAATAATGTAGTATTCCACTAACAAGCAGATATTTTAATGTGGAGTTTGAAGACCTGGATTTTTAAAACTTAAAAATCAATAGATGAACAGATTTCTGTCCCACAAGTTTCATTTTCTCAATTCTTCCTCAAGTCTCCTCACTAAAGTCAGTCATGCTGTGGAAGTTTTTCAGCATTCTTTCTGGATTGACTAGATAAAATAAGTTCTCAAGCATGCCTCACTCCCTTTCTACTAAGAGCATATGCAAAGAAAAAGCCATTCTCCAGGTCCATTCTCCATGTTTCATAATCAGTCACCCAGAGGATCTCACTGTGACACAAGACAATCAGCTTTTGAATTGCATGAAACTAAACTGAAAAAACAGTGTACAGAACATGACCTCACAGGGAGTCAATGCAGAAAAGTTTGCTTTAATGCTGATGCAAACAGATGATCTGTAACAGTTTACGGTTAATATTGGTTCAATACAAGTTTACCAAGACCTTATGTACATTTCCAGACTATGAAGTTCTATTTCTTCAAGTATTAAGTTGATATTTATAGCTAAAAATGTTTTACAAAGGAAGGTAACTCCCGTCCTCCATTTAAGGAGAAATCTAAATATCACTGGAGTGGTTAATGGGGAACACCGTGAGATTAATAGCACAGGTATCTGGAAGGAATGACTCTTACAGGCACCATTCAGCTTCTTCATCTCTCATTTAAAAGATGAGCATAGCTGCCTAAACACATCTGAGAGGAAAAAAAATAAAAATAAATAAAAAGCTGAAAAAGCTATAAACTGATCACACTCAGGAACAAACTTAAAATCACAAAGGTTAACTTGAACACTGTAGTATCATCAAGACACCAATGTAACAAAGTGAACTAAAGTCTATAAAGTGTTATTCAGAGAATAAGACTTTTTTCTTCTAACCTGATCAAATGAGCAAAATATCACCAAAACTAAAATAAATATCATCTCTGTCCTTAAAAAGTAAATTGACAAGATTTTGTACTCTTGAAATAAAACCCTAGACTTGAGGGTAGAAGCCCACCATCTCCCTACTCTCAGATTCTTATATTATCTGACATTTTTAAGACCAGTCCTCTAGTAATTGACTGTAAATCCATCTTTCAGTTGTGAAGGGTAACTGAAACTCATGCATTTTGTTTTCTATGAGTATATGTAGCCACTTACCTCATTAGAGGAGCCATTTTCCACACGGAATCTTCCAGCTCTTTGGATGGCTCCATCAGCATCACTAGATATAAGCTATGAGACAGCTTAAGATAAATGTTCTAGTTCCAAAGACACCCATATGATCAGCAAACAAATCTTACTTGGTTTCTCCTTCTCCCAGGTGTCATACCACTACCCCTAGGGATGGTATGAAGACATCTATTACCAATTTGACTAAAGATTTGGAATGACCCAATTATAACTCTAAGAATGTGTGAGCGGGAAAGCTGTACCTTCTTCTGGTATATCCAGTGCTAATCAGAAATCCTCCTGTCTCAGGTTTTGGCTACACCAACATGCAGAATGCGTACAGAATTACATGCCACCTTCCAGAAACTGATCTTGAAGTTCACCCTTTTCCAAATAATGGCTCTTATGGACATGTTGATCCTAGTCCTCTCAGCTTTGCTATGTTTAAAACCCTACTTGTTGGTAGTATCCCTGTGACTAACAGTCTTTTATTGCATTTATTACATATTTAAGTAAGTTTTCAGAAGATAGAAAGCAGTAATAATCTCTAAACATAATAGTCAGTGATAATACTGAACATTTTAAGGTATGCTGTTTGGTATATCCTGCTCTGCTTCCTGCATTTACATCAGAAAATATGGCTTGTTTCGATTTGAAGACTTCTAGAGTTTCATAAATATTCTGGGAAAGGCTGCCCAGGGGATCCAGTGATTTCCAGAAGACAAACTCCTTTTGTTGCTAAAAAGAATCATGAAAAGTTAACAACACATAAAGATAACATGACATTTTTTTCTGTGTTCAACAACATTGCTTGGGATCCATAAAAAGAAGCAGCAGAGAAGAGGAGAATGTTTTTGTTTTGTTTTGTTTTTCCTCAAAGATCAGCTGGAAATAACACTGCATGTTGCTCCTCTAAAAACTGTAAAAAGAGATTGTCACATATTATACCAAACTTAAGAAACAGGATCTGAACAACAATAATGCAGTACTATACCCTTTCACACTTCCCTCCAGCAATCCATGTTATTACATGATAATACTTTCTCCCTTTGCTTGGTGGAAGAGTTATCAGAATGTTTTGTTCTCTTTGCCCCTTCCTTTGAAGAGATCTGAGACTATGGCAGGAATAAGCTAACAAGGCAAGAACTGCAACAGACCCAGTTTGAACTGTAAGAGAAACCTTAGGGACAACTGGTCATGAAAGTGCCTCTTTGCACAAAGTGTTTCACTTGCTTTTTTGATTAAAATACCATCTCTAAATACATGGAATGCATGGAAAGTTAAGATAGGTACCTGGTGTTCTTGCAATGAAAATTCCAGAAACTAAGCCACCAATTGAAAGCATTTATATTTATAAATACACAAGCCAAGATCTTGAAAGTACAACCATAGTTAACAGAACATTAACGATTTCTTCCTGTAGCAACAGTGCTGAAGTTTACTTTTTGTGCCCCTCCACACTTACGTAAATTCCATTATGACTTTGTATACAGTCCTGACATAGAAGAAATAAATAATTCACAGAAAGAATTTCTGCATGAGAGAACAACAACAAAAAAAATAATTTAAGTGCTGAGCTAATCTTTGAAGAAAATTCTGAAAAGCTAGCAGATTTCAGGAAACAGATTTTTCAATATTCTTGTGTTGTCTAGTTTTTTAATTTTACATTCTTTCCCACTACTCAGGGGCAAGTACACATAAAATGACATACACACGCCAACACATGAGCATGGATACAGTTTTTAACTCAGATCACCACAAATGCTTCATCAAATATAGCCCTACTATTTCACAATCTTCAGTTTATAGAAGGAAAAAAGGCTCAATTTCCATCCTCCTGAATCAACTGGGGTAAACAGGGTATTTATGTAATATTTTCTGTCACATGAAGATGAAAGATTCATAAATAAGGTTGTAAAAATATTTCCTAGCACACATGTAATTTAGATAATCAGCAGCCTCTTTTTATTACTCTAAAATTTTCAAGTTCAGCTTAGAAAGCACATCTTCCAAACTAAATTCAAATTTTTACCTAGAAACGAAAAGGATTTGCACTTTGCATTATAAGGTGTTTAAATTAAAGGATGGGTAAAGTAAACTTACAAGCTCCACAGATCCATAGTGCTTTCTGCTAAACTCTCCACGTCTGCAACCCAGATCTTCAGAGACAGAGCTGGAATAGAAACACTTCATCAGTATACACAGCCAATTAGCCTTACATCTCCTGCAACACTGTATGCTGCCATTAACAAATATCATTCCTGCTCAACGAGGTTTGCAGTGCATAAGCTCGTTACTGCAATGAACACTCCTTACAATGTGCTCACTCTAGCCATTGCAGTCTGGTGTTTGTACCACCAGCCAAAGGAAAATAAATGTCTATGTCTTGACTGAAAGCAAAAACTATGATTAAATATCTAGTCATGGTGGAACCAACATAAAGTTCCAAATGTCTCCGCTTAAAAAACTTTGCTTAGTATGTTGCTGTTTCTTTTCCAGAAAGTCTCTCTTCAGACTACACACAATTAAACAATTATTTCAATTCAAAAGCAGAAAGAAGGAACAGCGTTTCAAAGATTTCCCCCTCCCATAACACTGATAAAGATAAAATTGTCAGGTAAGCAAAGGGAAGCCTCTAACACCACGTTCAAAATCTACATGCATTAACGCTTATAATTTTATACCATCATGTCCCATTAAGCACATCAGCATGTGTTTCATGAGCTCAAAACAGATGGCAAATACCTCTGGTAGCTATAAACACCAAGCCTCTCAAATTTGTAATGGAAGGCTTAGCAGTAGATGTTACAAATACAAGCTAAATAAAGGATTAGATGCAAATATAAAATAAACCTTTATTATCTCATCTAGCAGCTGGGTAGGCTATCAACTAAGTCACTCCATCATATTCCAAACCCACAGTTCACCACTATGTCAGCCTTAATGAAGATAACGGCTTTTTTTTTTCACATTAAAATTAAATGGCAGTAACCCACCAACCAGCAATAATGGATTACATTTTCTGAGAATTATAAGTACCGTAAGTTGAAACATTACATCAGTACACAGAAGAAATACTTGAATTTTAATTCAACACCCTCATATTTGGTTCTTGACTGCAAGACATACTGTGACACTGGAACCCTGAAATATCTTGATTTTTAAACAGCTTTTCCATCTGGATTTGTACTTATAGGTAATCAGAATTTATTAAACATGATTTATAATTCCGAGTTCTGTTTATTTGGATTCCATGTCTTCAAACAAGGAAGAGCAATACAAACAAGACATATCTAACAGAACTTTAAAACTCATGAAAATAATTCAAGTGCTTGCTATCGGTGCATAAGAAAGAGTAATAAGAGTAATATTAAGTAATAATAAGATTTACATAAATTACAAATGAGCCACAACAGGAGTCAGTTCCAATGAGTAAGACTACTTCAGGATGCTACACATTAATGCTGCAGAGATAACAAAATCAATTGCTAAAAAAAAAAAAAAGCTTCAAAAATAAAATATAAAAAGAGCATTCCAAGAACATCTTGGGTTGGAAAGGACCTTTAAGATCATCCAGTTCCAACCGCCATGCCATAGGCAGGGATGCCACCCACTAGATCAGGTTGCCCAGGGCCTTGTCTAACCTGGTCTTGAGCACCTCCAGGGATGAGGCATCCACAACTTCTCTGGGCAACGTTCCAGTGCATTGCCACCCTCCAAGTGAAGAATTTCCTCCTAACCTCTAATCTAAATCTCCCCTCTTTTAGTTTAAAGCCATTCCTCCTTGTACTGTCATTTGACAAAGCAAAAAGTTGCTTTCCTTTTTTTTAAAGGTCCCCTTTAAGTACAGAAAAGCTGCAGTAAGGTCACCCCAGAGCCTTCTCTTCTTTAGGCTGAACATCCCCAGCTCTCTTAGCCTTTCTTCACAGGAGAGGTGCTCCAGCCCTCTGATCAGCTTTGTGGCCTTCCACTGGACTCACTGTAACAGGTCTACATCTTTCCCATGCTTCAGGCCCCAGACATAGATGCAGTGCTCCAAGTGGGGTCTCACAAGGGCAGAGTAGAGGGGGACAATCCCCTCCCTTGACCTGCTGGACATTCCTCTGTTGATGCAGCTCAGGATGCAGTTGGCATTCTGGCCTGCAAGCACACACTGCTGGCTCATGTCAAGCTTTTCGTCTACTAGAACTCCCAAGTCCTCTGCAAGGCTGCTCTCAATGAGTTCTCCCAGTCTGTCCTCATATCTGGGATTTCCCTGACCCAGGTGCAGCACTTTGCACTTAGACTTAGCTCATCCAGGTCCCTTTGGATGGCATCCATTCCCTCTTTGCTATCAACTGCACCACTCAGCTTGGTCTCATTGCAAATTTGCCAAGGGTGCACTCGATCCTTCTATGTTGTTGATAAAGATATTCAACAGTACCAGTCCCAAAATGGACCATTGAGGGACATCACTCATCAACAGACTCCACCTGGGCATGGAGGCACTGACCTCTGGGTGGCACTGACTCTCTGGGTGCGACCTTCAAGCCAACTTCTTATCCACAGAATGGTCCACCTTTCAAATCTGTATCTCTCCAAGCTGAAGATCAGGATGTCATGTGGGACCGTGTCAAAGGCCTTAGAGAAGTCCAGGCAGATGACATCAGTTGGTCTTCCCTTGTCAACTGATGCAGTCACTCCATCAGAGAAGGCCACCAGATTGGTCAGGCACGATTTACCCTTGGTGAAGCCATGCTGGCTCTCTCAGATCAACTCTTTGTCTTGTATGTGCCTTGACATGGCTTCCAGGAGGATCTTTTCCATGATCTTCCCAGGCACAGAAGTGAGGCTCACTGGTCTATAGTTCCCCAGGTCCTCCTTCCTACCCTTTTTAAAAATGGGAGTGATGTTTCCTTTTTTCCAGTCACCAGGGACTTCACCTGAATGCCAGGACTTTTCAAATATGATGGAAAGAGGCTTGTCAATTCTATCAGCCAGGTCTATCCAGACCCTGGGATGCATGTCATCAGGCCCCATGGACTTGTACTTGTTCAGTTTCCTCAGGTGGTCTTGAACCTGCTCTTCACTTACAGTGGGAGGGTCTTTGCTCCCTCAGCCATCACCCAGAGGTTCAGGCAAACAAGAGACATGGAAAGTCTGACTGGCAGTGAAGACTGAGGTGAAGTTGTTGAATACCTCAACCTCCTCCACATCTGTTGTTAGCAGTTCTCACTTCCCATCCGTCAGAGGGGGTACACTCTCCTTGGCCTTTCTTTTCTGGCCAATATACCTACAGAATCCCCTCTTACTATTTTTTGTATCCCTTACAAAGCTCGGTTCTATCTTTACCTTGGCTTTCTTCATCCCATCCCTGCACATCTGGATAGCATGCTTGTACTCTTCGCAGGCCACATGTCCCTGCTTCCACTGACTGCATTTCCTTCTAGTACCTCAGTTTGACCAGCAGGTCCTTGCACAGACATCCTGGTTTTCTGCCCTCCTTGTTCACTTCCTTACACAGGGAGGTAGAAAGTTCTTGTGCTGTAACAAAAACATCCTTAAAGAGTTGCCAGCTCTATTTAGCTACTTTATCCTTCAGGACAGTGTTCCAGGGGATCTAATCCACTAGGTCTTTAAATAGCTTGAAGTTTGCTCTGTAGAAGTTCAGGGTCCTCACTTTTCTCTTTGCCAGGCCCATATTCCTCAAGATCACAAGCTCAACCAGGGCATGGTCACTGCAGCCCAGACTGCCTCCAATCCTAACCTCTTTATTGAGTTTGTCTGCATTGATAATAGGAAATTAAAAAAATAAACATTATATAATTAAGAAATGGTATACATATACAACACGAGTGCACTAATGTAACAAGGGTACAGGTTGTCAAGGTAAAGGAGGGCAAAATTGAAAGCAAAATTGAAAATAAAAATGTAATGCATATATTAATGTATATGCCTATACGCCTGGCAACCCAGGTACAGAGCCTGGGAAGTTATGTCCAAAATACAGAGACCAGCTCAGACTACACTTCAACAACAAATACTGCACTAACGTTTCCCAAACAGTGAGTCACAACAAAACAAATAACAAAGTGAGGTTCAGAGTAAGTTCAAATGTATTTTTTTTTTCCCAACATGGAATAGGTGATTGTCCTCCATATGGTCAGCTGCATGCAACACTACTTCTAGCAATGTTCTGGAGGTCAGCTAGCCCAAAGAACAGTTCACCATGAAGACTCCCTGATTTCCATGACAGAGTAGATGTTGAAGGAGACTAGCTGATAAATAAACTTACATTTTACCTGCACTTACAAATACAAAGCTCTTCATGGTTGGTGTGATTCTTTACTCCAGATTCTCATAAACAAACAAAAACAACAACAACAAAAAACGCTTAATCTAGACAATCCCAGTACAGTTATTTGCATTTTTTTAAGCATTTAAGCAATAAAATAGCTAGCTACCTTTAGGAGGCACTGTAAAGTACAGGGTACATCTCATGTTATATCAGTTTTGCTTGCCACAGAATGACAGGGAGCAGTGCTGCATCTAAGTTCTGTCACTGCATGACAGACACAATGATAAGCAGACAATAGCCAGCAGCAGCATACACAAAAGAATTAAGAGTTAGCACTGTTGCTTTCTGCAAGAACATTGGCAGAGGCTTTGCATCACTCATCACTGGGTCTTGGTAGGAGTTACTGGAATACCACTGCCAACCTCCAATGCAACCCCATGGTCACAGAGATCCATGTCAATACAGGTGAAAAAAAAGAAACTGATATGCATGCATGCCTCATGAGGCATTCTAACCCAAATACCTAAGACCTAACCCTACTAAGGGTATAGAGACTCCCAGATGCAGTGAGAATGGTGGGCATATTCATCAAATTATGCAGAGAACCCCAAGAGCAAGTGAGTTTAATGGGAGAACAAAATCTATTTTCTCAGACCATGAGATACGGATGGAAAACACAGACAAGCTTAGAAAAACAAACAAAAAAAAAAACCAACAGCTTATACACCAAAAATGTTTATGCTCCTATCCCCTCCACAAACTACTGTCACATAATTTAAGAAAATACATTGTCTCACCACAAATTACACCTTTCAATATCAGACATTTCTCTGATACTTTTTCTTTCACTGAAGAATTTCTGCTGCTGAAGAAAGGTAAGAAACTAATCATTAATAGTTCCAATTCATCAGTCCTACATATACTCACGATAATGAACAGAGATTGTTTTTATTTTTTCCATCCATAAAAAAATGTAGAAATTAAAATTAACGTAGCACAACATTTTTGAAAATAGGCATGTAAACACAATCATGCACTCCATGTTCAAATGCATGTACAATATAAGTTGCAAACAGTAGAACAGAATAGGTAATTTGGAAGGGACCTACAAAGACCACCAAGTCCAACTGCCTGACTGCTCCAGGGCTAACCAAAAGTTAAAGCATATTATTGAGGGCACTGCCCAAATGCCTTGAGCACTGACAGGAATGGGGCATCAACCACCTCTCTTAGGAAGCCTCTCCTCACAAGACATGCCTTCCAGCCCTTTGACTAGCTTTGTTGCTCTCCTCTGGATGCATTCAAGTATCTTAATATTCTTTTTATATTGTGGAGCCCAGAACTGCACACAATATTCAAGATGAAGCCACACCAATGCTAAATATAGTGGGAGAATCACTTCTTTTGACCAGCTGGCTATGCTATGTTTAATGCATCCCAAAATGCAGTTTGCCCTCTTGGCTGCCAGGGCACACTGCTGACTCATGTTGAACCTGCTGTCAACCAGCACCCCCAGATCTCTTTCTGCTGAGCTGCTCTCCAGCCACTCATCTCCCATCCTGTACTTCTGATCAGCATTACTCCATTCCTGGTGCAGCATCTAGCTTTCACCTTTGTTGAATTTCATGCTGTTGCTCCCATCTACCTAGATCCCTCTGCTTTTCGCCCTTCCAGAGTCAACAGCATCTCCCAATTTAGTATTGTCAGCAAACTTGCTAAGTATGCATTCAACTCCTGCATCTAGACCATTGCTAAAAATGTTAAACAGATCTCTTACTGTAGTAACAGTTTGCTCAACATACTTACTCTACAAACGGCAAGTAAGTTCTTTAACAACCTGTGCAAACAAGACTGATTTTTTTTCCAAACAACTCCCAGACAGAATAGGATAAAAACGTAAATAAAAAAGAACTCCCTATGCTCACCACTACATACATAAGTGCACAAGTCAATGACAGTTTCCAATAGTGTTTTAGTGTTAATAGTCTTGTCTTTCTGCATCCTGACTCAAAATACCCAAAATACACCTAACGCCCACACACACAGTCCTTTTGAAATCAGAATTATACATAAAAGCTTTTATTTTTAATTTTCTTCACTGGATTACATCCTTCCTCAGTCCCGACCTGACCTACACTAGAAAAACACTGTCATTCCAGTTATGACAATTTTAAAAATAGTTTTCATGGTATTAAGGTGAATTGCCAGCACTGAAATACTAATGTTAGTTTACCAGTGGTTCATATCTGTTTGATTTAATAATTTAGTATTTACTTTTATTGTAAAGTGTTTTAATACAGACAAGCCCTTATTCCAACGGAAAACAAACAAACAAACCAGTTTAAACCCATTTGTACACTAGCAGGATATATTCCACTTCCCTCACCCATTTGTTTGGGAACACAGTTACTACAAACTTCAACAGTCCTGAAAGTCAAATGACAAAACAAGTTTCCACATATCAGATAATCTAAACTTAAGTACATGATTTCAGTATCCTAGTGTCACATCAAAAGTTTTGTGGTTTAGGACTTTGACACTTGAAAGCATTTCACAAGGGAGAACAGTGGCAGAAAGGGGTGAGCATGCACACTGCACCTGTTTGATTAGAAGGCCTGCACACCTCTACAGCTCTCCTATCTCCATACCATCTAGATCATTACTTGTCAGCCTTGTGACATATCGTAGCTGTTAATCTATTTTCATTGAACAGGTGGGCACGGGTACAAACATGCTAAGCAGATGCGTAATCGCACAGTTACTTTCCCAATGATACCTGCCTGCACGAGCATGACGCTGAACAGGCTGAGAAATCCACCCCGAGGACACCACATCTGGCCCCCCTCACGCCAGCGGCGACAGCCCCTGAGGGAGGCGGCCGCAGCTCCGGGACTCACACCGCTCTGCTGCCGGGGGG
>NC_048909.1:11745359-11762718 GCF_011077185.1 Oxyura jamaicensis
GGGGGGCCAGCCCGGCACCACGTCTCCGGTCCCCACACGCAGGGTCCTAGCCGATGCAATTACGGCACCGTCCGACCGCCACCGACAGCGCGGGCCCGCGCCGCGCCCCACGCGAGATCAGCCCCCGCCTCCCTGGCTCCGGTACCGCTGAGTGAGGCCGAGGAGCCGACTGGAAACCGCCTCCGCGCTTCTCAGTTCCATGCGTGCGGAGGCCTCACCGCTCCCGCGTCGCTTCCGCGGTTCCGTCCCGCTCGGGAGAGACGACGAGAACTCCCCTCACACATCCCGCTGCCCTGGCGCATAGGCACGGCGCGCCACCCGCTCAGGTGCCGCGCCGCCGCGAGGCACGCCGGGAGCTGTAGTCCCAAGAGCGAGCGGCCCGTCCTCCGCAGCTGGCTACACAAGGGGAACAAACGGGCCCTGCGGGTCGCCGGGCTCCTCCACAGACAGGGGCCTCCTGCAGCCCCTCCACAGACAGGGGCCAGGCTCGCGGCAGCACCCCGCGCGAACTCTGTTGTGGTAAACGCGGGACGTAGAGAAGCAGGCTCCTGTACAGTCGTTTTCTCAGAGCTGGTTTCTATTTAATAGGAGCAAAACACCGGGGAAAACATTCCGCACAGCAATACTCTTTTGCCAGCTCACTGTCCACTTCTGGTTTCTGCTGCATCCTAGAAGCCAGGCTTTATCTGGCTACTGTTATATCAGTAAAGGCACATAAAAAGGTTTTCTCAACCTGTCTGGCTACAGCTCGAACACTTCAGAAGTGCAGTCATCTCAGAGACGGTTCCGTCATGTTCAAACACAACCAGCCAGCAGGGCAAAACCTTACCAGGGGACAGAATGGCAGCTCTATCCAGTATTACTTCATTCACAGCGTTGAAAATTCATACAGCACATGGACAGAATCTTTGGTTTGCTAGCTGGCACCAGACCACTTCATTGCAATTGAGCCTTCAAAAAGCCTTGCATGCCTTTAAGAGTAACACAAACCAAATGGGAAACACTTTCAAGTGTGTGAAGCCCTTCCCCCTGCTTTCTCCTTTAATGTAGATATATGCTATTGTTTTCTACCTTTCCAAGAGGTAAATATAGTTGATGCTTATCACCTGCACATCACAAATCCAGGCATGACAACGTGACATAAAGTACTTTGACCATGTGAAGACTTATTTTAAAACTTTGCAGTAGGAGTTGAAAACAGTATTAAAATCAACCATTGAAACAGTTCTTTGCTAGAGTAACAACTTGTATCTCAAGTAATTATAACCTGCATGGCTGTACTCTATTTACACCAATTCCTTTAATAATTTCAATGGCTTGCATGTTTTGTAATAAACTTAAGTGCACTACTGTGTATTATGAAATACCACAACCAGCCAGGTAGTAAACTGTAAGGAATTATTACATGCTGTAATCATATGTATATTCTTAGCTTTCTTTACAACCATTACCATGAAATTGCAACTTCAGGTAATATACTAAAACTTTACTTTGAGGTTTGATTTTAATGAAAAGCTACCCTAGGGGTAAGAAAGAGTTCCATTTCCAGAATTCATATCATTCTGAGTCTCTCTGCTTACTTTGTCAGCTACAAGAAAATTAATTTGGATCTTTTATAAGCAAAGTTTACAACATTTTGACACCTGAGGATAGCTTCATAATACAAGCTTCTGGCAGCAATGATGTCTAAGTAAATCTGCATCCTCTACCAGAAACTTACTCTTTCTTCTATGTCACAGCATTATCCCTCACTATTAATTCTGCTAATGTGTGTTTAAGGAGCCACACTACCAGCTGCAATAAAAGGCGAAGGAAGTGGGGAGGAAGGGAGAGGAAGGGGGAGAAAGCCTTACAAAAAAGGTAGAGAGACTCTTTTGTTATCCAAGGAATTAATGGAACACAGTTGGACTATGATTTTAATGGTAGATTAATACGAGCAAACTGCAAGCATGAAAAAAGTGATAAAATGCAACTGGAACACAGCTTACCTTTACTCTGAGCCTCACATCATCATGTAGGACCACCTACATGTATGTCCAACAGCTGCTCAGTTTGGCAGGTAGCTCCTCAGGTCCAAATAAAAATAAATAAATAAAATTGCATCCATTTATCCATCTCCTCACACAAAACTGGCTGCTATTATTAGAGAAGCATGTATCAGTCCCAAGGTAGTTTTCAACCTCTGAAAGTCAATGTAGAAAGGGCAAACTGCAGGCAGTTGATGGCTGCATCTAAGTCTGGAACATGATGCTCAGTGAATAACCAATGCTAAAACAGAGTAAGAATTCCATGCATGGAGCACTCTTGGATTAACATCTCTTCATGCTTTCTCCTGCACACTTTTTTCCTCATATATGTAATTATAGCATGTCATAATTCTTTCAGATAGCATTATGTCTATCAAATTTAAATCAGTAACATTTAATAATTTGGAGAGTAATCTCCCCTCACTATCTATACTATTGTGATTTTACTCAATATTCAATGTATTAACATGACAGCAGCACCCCGACAAATCTCCAAAGCTAACAGGAGACAGAAATCTGCACCTTACCAACTACAACTCTCTTTTCACCTAATAAAACAGGAAACTGAAGATTGACTGCCTGTATACTGAGAAACACCCTAATAGATAAGAATAGGCATACCCAGTAAAACAGCTTCAAGGGATCTTCCATGTTAGAGAAGCAAAAATATTTACTGGAGAAAAACAAACAAACAAACAAACAAGCAACAAACTATTACCCCTCCTCAGCATTTTCTACTAAACCACAATATTCATTTTCTATGAATACCTGGATTGCTTTAGAAGCTTGCCACAAGTGAAGCTTCTTTTCTCTTGCTCCTTCAGAAGAACCTACTTCTATGGAAGTAATGAGACAGAAAGAACCTACTACTGAATGTATTTAATTTTCACTTTGACACAGTTGTCATTTACCCTATTCCTCTTCCCTTCTACACACTAGGTATAAAACAGTAAAAAAGAACACATGCACACATTCAAATGTAAGTATGTGCTTTGTAGTGCCGCACTGTCATCCTTGAAAAGTAATACCAACATGTAAAACATAACCGCCTCTCTTTCAAACAGAAAAGAAACAACACCTACTTTTGCACAGATCTTAGAAACTACAGCAATGCTGAAGATTCTCACTTCAGTTTTTCAGACTGAGCTTTTTCCTCAATCAACTCCTTCCTAAGAAGGTCTTCTGAAATGAAAAGCCTGAATAAGTTCTGGGCCTGTGTTATACCACACTGAAGTCCAAAAGCATGTCAGAATTCCAGCCAGAGTGGAATGCAAGCACAGACCCTCTGCATGAGAAAGATCAGCACATCAGATTTCTTTTGCATGCTATCATTTCAATGCTGTAATAAATCTTATGATAAAAACACAATATTCTTTGCACAAAGGGCTTCCTCCCTTACAACACACTGTCAGTAATTATTTTCCTATTTTTTAAACAATAAGCACACAGAGGTGGAACTAGGAAAGGTTACTTGGATGCTGCCTAATAAGATGTGGAATTCCTGTTGGCAGCTTACAGCAATGATAGATGCCTCTTATTCTGTTGCAGGATGCAGCATATCTCTGCAGTAACAGGCTGGCAGAGACACAAAGAACTGCTTTTGTTTTATTTGTAATTGCTGCTGACTGTTTGCCAAGTTCCTCCCTACACTCCCCCCAAAATAAATATTTATACACACATAAATGGATAAATACACATAACACATAAAAGCACATGTAGTGATAAACAGAGAATATTTTAAAACAGGGCAGACAAATGAGCCCACAATGTATGATTTAAAGAAGAACCACAATGTATGATTTAAAAAAGAAAGTCTGAGAAATATAATTATGGGCATATTAGGAAAAAGAAGTGATTTACTTTATATGGCATGGTAATAAACCTGAAGAAAAGTATAAATCAGAATGACCCCCTACTTTTCCTGTTTAATTTCCAGAGTTATATCTCTTTTAATCTGCTTCTTCCTTTATAATAGCATTCCATTTTGTATGATTTATATAAAGATAAATGAAGGGCTTAATTCACCAGACGTGTGGTATCTGTACTGTCAGCAATTTCAAATAGTGCTACACTTTTCTTAAAACACTGTACTGGTTCTGGCTGGGATGGAGTTAAGTTTCCCTGCAGCACTGCATACAGTGCTGTGTTCTGCACCTGTAGCTAGAACAGAATTGGTATCACACCAGTGTGGTGTCTACTGCTGAGCAATACTGGCACAGCATCATGACTCCCTTTAACCCCCCAAGAGCCAGTGGGCTGCGGGTGGGCAAGAGGTGGGGTGGGAACACCACCAGGGCAGCTGACCTAAACAAACCAAAGGTATATTCCATGACATATGATGTCACAGTCAGTAATAAAAAGTGGAAAAAGGGAGGAGAGGGGAGAGGTGGGCTCTCGTGAAAATATCTGTCCTCCTGAACAACAGTGCTAGGCACATTGAGGCCATGCTTCAAGGACGTGGTGGTCAAACATTGCTCATTGGTGGGAAGTAGAGAGCTATTTTTTTCCTCTGTGCTTCCAGACAGCCTTTTCTTTTTTTTTCTTTTTTTTTTTTTCCCTTTCCCCCTTTTCCTTTACTCTTTAGTTAAATTATTTAATTAATAATTTCCCCTTAATAATTATTTTTCCTTTAATTAAATTATCCTTATCTCAACTCATGAGTTTATTTATTTTTTTCCCTTTTCTTCTTTCCCCTCCTTAGAAGAGGAGGGGGAGTGAGAGAACAATTGTGGTAGAGTTCAGCTGCCTAGAAAGGTGAAACCACCACAAACACACTCTTCGTTACTTTGTTATGGCCTTGTGAAACAGATCTTACTCTTTAACCAACTTTAGCACAGATGAGATCCTCAGCATTTTGCAGACACAGAAAATACTTTGGAAGTGATTCCAGACTCTTAGATGGGAATATAGCTGGTACATCTCAACCTGACAAGTAATGATACTAGCAGGATTTCAAAACAACTCTCTATCAGTCAATTTTATCTCCTTGGCTTTCCACAAAGAGCATAAATACACTTTTAGTGACACCTTTAAAGGATTAATGTTCCCTTTATAGCCACACCACTTAGTAACTCTCTGCTGGTGATGCACCTCACATCTTCTGAAGCAAGCCAAACAAAATACTTACATAATATAAAGGGATCCAAGAAGAGACCTGATGTTCCATTTCCTTTTATTAGATGAAATCAAAACCACTCATCTTTTCCATAACCAAATTGCTACAAAGACATCTAGAAGCAAAGTTCTAAAAAGCAGGCTAAGCCACAAATACTGAAGTTTTGGTTTTGGTGTTTTATTTATTTATTTATTTTTAAATGTTTGCAGAATAAATAATGAGATCTTGAAAACTCTGGGCTAGAGTAAGATGGCTCAAATTATAATTAAGTCCACATAACCAGCATTTTCTATCTCATCCATTTTGAATCTTCAAATGCAGTTAACCAACTAGGAACAGCAGTCATAACGACAGGTAGAAATCAGACCACTTTTATCTTGCCCAGAAGGTTTGCATTAGCTTCCATCCATAAACATTCTAGTGCACAGCCAAACTTTACTCACTGTTACTACTTCCAAGCTTGCCTCTTCACACTGTCTATTCAATGTACCTGTGCAGACCTGAACTGGCAGAAGTTGACCTGGCAAGTTTGAGATTCTACACTCTTCTATAATCCCCATCTCTGAAGGCTCTCCCAGCATGCATTCAAACCAACCATATGAGAGTCAAACTACTTAATTTAAGCTCCTGAACTAGCTATATCTCCAAATTTATATATCTATATATCCATATATATATCCTTATATATATATATATACATGCATATGTGGCAACGGCTCCAAAGGAGCAGACTCATCTGCTTCCTAGTACCCTGCTGTATGTTGATCGTTTATGGGATTGTAAAGTTATCACACCATTTCAACTGCCTACAGAGAGTTTTCTGTGGAGAGTATTCAGTATGCCTGCAAGTAGCAGAAACCAGCCAGTTCCAAGTTAGCCGAGGAGACATGAAAGTTTTGCTGCTCTTGATTGAAGACACCCTTCACACTATTAAATTAAAATACTGGACATGCATGGCAACTTCCCTGAAAGCAATGGAATTTATAAGGAAGCTAGACAGTATCATACTGAACACTGAGGAAAAGCCAGTCATCACAGTTGGTGGAGAGAGCAATAAGAGAGAACTGATAACATACTAATACTACAGGAACACTTAAAATACTTAGAAGTAAAGAACCAGAAGAACCACGATAACATTCTCTAAAGTGTATATGGCACCACACTTGACACCAAACAGGCAGGCAGAATCTCAGCAGGAAATGGAGAATTTGGTATTCTAGACCAAAAAGGTCTAGAAAAAAAAAAGGGGGGGTATCTTGCAATTACACAGCTGGTGCAAAGAATGATGAAAATCCAAACAAAACCCAGCTAATCTGATAAATCCCAAAACAAAACATGAGTTGTTAAAAAAAAAAAAAAAAAGAGAGAGAGAGAGAGAGAGAACAACTGATGAAAAGATGAAAATTTTGAAGCAGGCTAATGCACAAAATGTGTAACTTGGGGGGGGGAAGGCCATTACGCTATATTTTCTTCTGGGAAAAAATGGTATCTTACATAGGTCGAACTAAGGCAATTATCTTCTAAAATGTACTGAAAACTTTTCAAGATTGACTCAACTCTAGATATTTTTGCAGATAGCTGGTAAAGCCAGATGTTTCTCTCTATATATAAATTATTATCAGTAATTAAAATGTTTTAGATACTTCAGCAAAGCAGTGGATAAAGAAAAAAAATAAAAGTTTTAAAGAAAACAAGATAACACTTCCTTTTAAAAACATTCTAAATTTCCCACATGAAAAATTCATCTATACATTTCTAGGGACAGTTTTGAATGACTTGTAAAGCAAAATAAAAGGACAAGATTTTTTTTTTTCCTGTAGGCAAAACATTCTTATGTCTCTGAGAATATGTGTGTGCCTATCTATACATATACAAAGACATAAATACCATTGAATATACATATAGAACCCATGTCAAAGAAAACATTGCCTTATCAAGGGCCGGCAGGTTCACCCACAGACCTCATTCGGATAAGTTAGTTCTTCATAGATCTTCTGTTTCTTGGTTTATTTTAGACAGATCTCTGAAGGCGTTTTTTCTGTTTTCCCATCTTTCAGAGTCACCACCAAGCCGGGCAGGCCGCTGCCGAACAACGGAAAGAACGTACAGCTCGTCCGCCCCTCTCAGGCTGGCGGTGCCTGTACCAGCCGGCGCGGCTGCCCTCAGAAAGCCCGACTGCAGGGCCCGGCACCGCCGCGCCCGGGGCCCGCCCACAGCCCGCGATGCCGGAGCGGCGGCGCTTGCCGGCACCACCCCGCCGGCCGAGAGCCCGCAGTTCTCGGACGCTCCCGAGCCAGGTAGTTACCAGAGAACTCTCAGAGGCGCCGGGCACCAGCAGCAGCTGGAGGTGAAGCTGTCCGGCGCACCTGAGAAGGGCATCAGGACGCTTCCCGCCGCGGTGCCCCGGCTCTCCCGTCGGTTTCGGATCTCCCCTGTTAACGCAGACCAGGCGAGCGCATTGGGGCGGAGGCCGCCGGCAAGTGTTGCGCTGCGGCCCGGCGCCGCGGCAGCCCATGTCTCCTCCGCCGCACGCCATGGCGCAGGCCGCGGAGCCCGGGTCCTAGAGCCCGCGGGTCCACGGCGCGGGCCGCAGAGAGGGCGCTGGCGTTGTTCACTAGGCAGCTCGAGCGAGGGACGCGGAGCCCTGCTTCGGTCATTGTCCCGGCCAGAGTCAGTGCCTCAGTAGCTCAGTCCCTCCAGTGTCTCTTGTTTTTGAGACCGTCGTTCTCATCCTGTTTTGGCTGGACACAGGTTTATGAGCGGTCTGAAGGTGACCACAAATTTTGCATGCTGTGGCAGTGAAGGCATCCTCTTCGAAGGAAGGACTAGGGCTGCACTTAATGCAGAAGCATTAGTGGAGAAGGAGTGACAGACAGCTGGGGAGGGCTGTCTTCCCAGCTCTCAGATGGATGACAGGCACTTTTCTGATGATAGTATGCTGAACACAGTGCTCAGGCACTGTGACAGCTGGTTGCTTCACATTCCTTCTGCCTGTGATGAGTGAGAGGGTGGTTAAGTGAGGGGACTGCTTGTTCCTCCTTTCTGTGTCGAGTGTGTGCATTGTCATGCCAAGTAGGGGAGACACAGTCTCAGTCTGTGCCTCAGTTTCTGAGGACTGTCACCTACAGAGGGCTGGAGTTAGCTGGGCACCTAAGTGAAACTGTCAGACCTTCACGGCTACTTGACATCCTGGTAATGAAACAGAGCCAGAGAAGGTGACCGAAGTAGCATAGAGTCAGCCTTAATTGTGGCAACAATTACTTACCACAGACTAGGGCATAGTTCGGAGGGGGGGGGGGGGGGGGGAGGGGGCCCGGCCTGTTCGGTCTTTTGCAGATGTTAACTGTTCGGTCTTTTGCAGATGCTGAGGTGTACCCTGACAGTTGAAGGAGCGTCACAGCTGGGAGCTCTGCAGAGATATGGGGCCAACAACTTATTGTCAGGATTGTAAACTCTGATGCCTGATCAGTAAATGAGTAAACTATAAACCCAGACAAATACTGAGTCCCACCCAATAAATTAATAAACTATAACCCCTGAGTAAGAAACCCTCAACTACGACCACTGTAAACAATAATTGAAAGACACTGAACCCTCAGTTTTAAGAAATACAAGAACATATGAGGAAGAAAACTGTAGTGCCACTGAGCTCTCTTCTGTGACCCAATAACCAAAATTCCATACTGCTGGGCCAAGCATGTCTGTCCTGTCCTCTTTTTTTTTTTCCTCTCTCTCTCTGTCCTGCTCCCTGTGCCATTCCTTCTCTATTCTTCTTTCCTTCTTCCTGTCCTTTTTCTCTCTTTCTCTCTGTCCTGCTCACTGTCCCTGGTTTATTTTTCTATAGGTCACTGTCCCTGTCTTTCTTCCCACTAATTTATTGTTCTCTTGATTCCTCTGTCCCAATCTGTGTCCCTCTGTTTCTCTTTGATTCTCTGCCCTTTCTTCTCCTTGCTCTCTATTCCTTCCTATGTCCTGCTCCCTGTCCCTGTTTTTTCTTCCTCCATCTGTCCTGCCACCCATCACTGTTTTTCCTCCTCCATTCCTTTTGTGGGGTAAAGTTGGTGTTCCAGAAGAGAAAGAGAGCTCCATGCAGCCAGCGCCTGGGGAGCAGCCTCTTCATCCCTGCCAGCAGGATGGGAGAGCCTCAGGCCGGCCCCGAGGGGCTGCATGGAGGCCACAGGCCTCAACATGCCAAAAGGGGCTTCCCGGGAGGCAAAGGCCAAGAGCCGTGACATGCCCCTATGACAGAGGGTCACACTGGCTGGGCCGACGGCAGGCAGAAAGCCGCTGGGGCTGCAGGAGCAGGGAAACAGACCTCCCCTGCTTACAGGAAGGCCTCGGGGTCTGGTGAGCCCCATCTCCCCTTTGGGTGCGGAGACGCTGCCTCTTGCCCTGCTACAGGGGGGGCGCACTCTCTGGGCAGCCAGAGGAGCAACAGGCTAAAAGGCCAAAAAAAGCGCAAAGACCCAGCCCTGCTTACAGGGAGGGCACCCAGCACAAACCAGCTACGCTCTCACGTGACCGCAGCCCCGGTGACAGGGGATTCCCTTTGCCCTGGCTGCCTTTCTCTTGCCACCTCATCAGTCCTCCGCTCCTCTTGCCTCACAGCTCCACACCAGGACTCTTCTTTCTTCCTCCTCCACCACCAGATGCTGCAAAAAGGAAGGACGCCTTGAGACAGGACAAGAGCCAGCTCCTACAGCTGAAGGATATGGGGATGCCCACTGTGTCCATCTGTTCTCTTGTTACCACGGTTTTTCCCTGCAAAAATGCTTAGTTTCTCCCCTTCTAGGTACCTCCAATTTTAATCCATAAATGTAGTTTCTTATCCTCTAATGCTATCACAGAATTTCCCTCACAAAACAGTAAATTTCCCCCTAGGTTTCATTAGATTTTCTCCCCGCCCAGTGTCACTCTTCATGTTCCGCAGTTCCGGGGACAGGGAATGCCTCGGGCGGGGGGCAGGAACCTCGGGATGCGGATGCAGGGCTAGCTGCCGGACATGATGGGGGGCCGGTCAGAAAGCTCGAGGCTGGCTCCAGGCCGTCCACAGGCACAGGTGGCTGTGAGCACCCACCGTGCCCTGCAGCATGCCGGGAGTTGTGGTCGTTGGGCTCTGGGCTTCCGGTTGGCCAAGTTGCTTTCCGGGGCACGCCGGGAAATGTAGTTTCACGTTGCCACTCAGATTCCAAGCCCGGAGCGGCACGTGGGTAGTTTGGAACAGCAGTTCTTTCCTCCGCGTCAGTGAAGCGGGGTGCCATTTCTTGCCGTTTTCGTGCGGTGTTCTGCCTGGTTTCCGCTGCTTCCCTTTTCGAGCAGACGGTTTTGGAAGCTGTGGCTGCAGTTCTGCTTCCGCGCATGGGCGGAGACGGCTGGGTCGGCACGGGCGCCGGGCCGGTGTCGGGTGACACCTGCTGGCCAAATAGCGGTACTGCAGGGGAAGAAGAGTCACGGCGGCGACTCGCTCTCTGCTCCCACCTGCTGGACAAAAATTGGTATTGCAGAAGGAGATACGCAGCACATGCGCAGTAGCGGCACGTGGCACTCTGCTCCCACCTGCTGATGAAGAATCGGCACTGCACGAGGAGAGTCTTCGCGCATGAGCCATAGCCGTGGCCAGGCCTCGTGCCCCGCAGAATGCCGGGAGTTGTGGTCTTTAGGCTTCGGGACTCTGTACTTCCGGTCGGCCATGTTGGTTTCCTGGGCATGTCGGGAAATGTAGTTTTGCATTACTGCTCGGCTTCCAAACCAGGAGCGGCACGTTGCTCAGGGCAGTTATTTCTTCCCCTCCCTCAACAGTGTGGTGTGCATTTTTTTCTGCTGTTTTCATGTGTACTTTTCCGCGCGGATTCCGCTGCTTACGTTAACGACAAAACGGTTTGTGAAGCCGTACCTGCCGTTCTTGGCACGGGCAAGTGCCGCACTCTGCCGTCACCTCCTGGCCGAAGAGCGGTACTGCAGGCGGAGAAGCACCACAGCTGCGACTCGCATTCTTCTCCCACCTGCTGGACAAAAATAAGTACTGCAAGCGAACATACGCTGCGCATACGCAGTAGTGGCGCGTTGAACTCTTCTCCCACCTGCTGGCGAAGAATGGGTACTGCAGGCAGAGATGCACTGCGCATGCGCTATTGCCGCGTCCAGGCCTCGTGCCCCACAGCATGCCGGGAGTTGTGGTCCTTGGGCTCCGGCCGGGCTTCCGGTCGGCCATGTTTGTTCCCGGGGCATGCCGGGAGTCGTAGTTTTGCATTGCCGTTCGGCTTCCATGCCAAGAGCAGCACGTTACTCAGAAAAGTTATTTCCTTCCCGAGAGAGGACGGGGTATATTTTTCTGCCTGTGATTGCGGCGCCACCTGGGCAGAGTTTCGCGTGGCACCACCCGGGCAGAATCTCAGATACAGCTAACGAGCAGCTGAGGGAAAGGAGCTGGGAAGAGAGGCATTGCAGCAGGTACGCTGTGGTTGTGAAGTGCCTCAGGGTGTGCTTTTTCTCTTGTCTCTGCAGGTGCCTAGTGTAGTCTTGGACAGGGAAATCCCCATGTCACGGAGCAGTGACGGAAGGTGAGAGTGTTGTCAGCCTGGTTGTCCCTTAACCAAAGTGAAAGCAAGATGTTCAGGTGTTTCCCTCTGAGGGTCTGAGGTGAGGCTGTTTGGGATAGAGGAGCAGTGTGGCAGGTGGTTGCTTGCAAACACAGTGGTCATTTTGTCCTTTAGTATTCCCAGGTGGCATGGGTGATGCTGGCCGCTCCTTTTCAGCTTGGATCTAATTTCCAGGTACAGAGGCAACTGGACTGCTGTTTTGAAATGATAAAATTAAATATGGGGTCACTTATGTGTTTGAGGGATGAGTGCTGATGCTGGCAGCTGAATGTTTATTTCTGACTGTGTTTTCCTCTGTTCAGTCTGAAACGCAGTGTGCAGTACAGTACGTCACGACCCAAGCTGCCTCTGGAGTGACTCTGGTGAGTGATGAACAGAGGTAGATGTTATTTTGGGGCTGCAGTTTTCATTACAGTTATTTTACTACATGAAATAGAGTAAAATTACAGTTTGCCTTTTAGAGGTGCTATAGGTGGCTTAATAGAACAGGTGGAAGCATCTCTGTGTGGGGTAGGTAAGCAGCTGAGGTAAAGGAGCGGATGAGAGTAATTGTCCTAGGGGTGCTGTGGCTTTTGCTACTGTAGTTGCTTTCTCTTCTGTTTATCAGGTACCACAGGCAAGGTGGGCTGCGATAGTCTTTAGAACAGGAGCAAAGCAGGTCACTGGAATGCTGCATTGTTCCTGAGAAAGGTGTTGTAGAGGAAAAGGGTGGTCTGGCATGGCAGTTCCTGATGGCGATCTGTTTCCGCAGGTGAAGAGGTGCCTGAAGCCCTGTCCCATGTGGGCTGAGCACGTCCCGCTGAGGATGAAGCCTGCTTTCCAGCATGTCCCAAAGCTGTGTTGGGGCTGAAATGCTGTGTCTGATTTGGGTTGGGGTTGTGCCTTGGTGAGTGTGGGGATGGGTTTTAAGTTGGTGCAGCAGAGGGCCGGGATCCAGTGTCCTGTAGTGTGTTTTGACCCATCAGCATAGCCTTTTGGTTTTAAGATAGCCTACTCAGGTGCCTGATTTTTTTCCTGCAAGTGATGTTACTACATGGAATTGTTTTGTTTTATTTGCTGTGTAATCTGTTATGCTCCTAGATTTTTTTCCCTACGTAAAAGAAAGGTTTGAGGTACTTCCAGCTGAAAAGGTTTCAGGTACTTGCTTGGTCATATTGTCCTTTCAATATTCAAAGCTGAAGCAGAAGCATGGGGATTATTGCTTCTAGAAAAACCCCAGTTCTCTTGTCTGCACTCTGCATGCTGTTGAGCCAAGCCAGATTGGAAAAAAAACAAACAAACAAACAAACAAACAAACCAGCTGCTGCTTCTCCTGCAGCAGCGCCGCCCGGGCAAAGTTTAGCTCATGAGCCAAAGTTTAGCTCATGAGGGTATACGAGCCCCAGGCATGCCTTCAGAGAGCTCATTGTGCCTGGGCTGCTCTTTGGGGTAAGTGCTTTGTTTTTCTTCAGTCAGTTGCAGGGTTCTTTATTCAGGTTGGAGTCTATGGATTTCTAGATTTTCAGTGCTTGGAATTCACTTTATAGAGGGATATTCAGCAGAGGTTGCTGGCTCACTTGTTTTAGGGATGGTGGGGTACACTTCTGTTTTTAGGTTATATTTTAATCTGTAGCTGTATCAAACCTCTTGTGTAATTCTCCAGAGGACTGGAAAAGGCTGAGTACACGCTGCAAGAGGCTTGTCTGCATAGGCGCGGTATTATGAAGAGACCGAGCAGGGTCATATCAGAGTTACCTTATTAAATTCTAAAGGATGTCAGTGATTGCGCGGCGCCGCCCGGGACGAGTTTAGCGCGGCGCCGCCCGGGACGAGTTTAGCGCGGCGCCAGCCAAATGGCAATGTTAGTTTGTGTGTTCTAGGTCCCTTATGATTCTCACAGAAGTATGGGGCTTACGGTGAGTCTTTGCCTGTATGTCAAATATTATTAAAGTTCCAACTGTGGTGTTAAATGATGGAGCAGGGTTTAGGAGAAACGTATCATCAAAGCTCCCTGTGGAAGCATGTATCAGAAAACAGCAGCAGCAGGCAGGTAAGTTGTGGTCTTTTTCAGGGTTAGGGACGGTTTGTTTATATTTTGGAGCTTTTGCCTGTGGTTTTGCTTGCTGTGGAGTCTTTAGACTTTGCAGCCTCCTAGATTTTAAGTGCTTGGTATTCACTTTGGAGAGGTATGTTTAGGAGAGGTTGCCAGCTACCTTGTTTTTGGGAAATGGTCGGGTACGGTTCCTTTTTTTTAAGTCATATTTTAATCTCTAGATATATCAAGCCATTTGCGTAAGTCTCTAGGGGATTCACGCAGAGCTTCAGTACGCATCGCAAGGGGCTTGACCACATAAGCGCAGTATTATGACGAGACTGAGCAAGGTCACCTTTTTCATCTGTAAAGGGTAAGTCTGTGGTTACCCCTGTTGGGGCTGCTGTGCATTCATGGCCTTTGGGCATTTGTGGACCTGAGAGTGTTTGTTTTTCTGGCTCTGGTCTCTGTGTTTGAGTCCCCTGCAAGGGGCTGTACTGCTTGTGAGTCCATCACGGACATGACCTTCTCTTTTTGTTTCTTGTAGCCCAGGTCGTGAGCACGGCACCTTGAACGAGGCATTAGTGTGAGTGGGTTGCAGTGTGGGCCCTGAGCTGGTCAGTGGATTTTGTTAGTTTGTTTTGCCTGTCAGGCAGGCTTTGCAAGCACCTTGTGACAGCGGAGTACAACTCCTGCCACGTTCCTGAGGCGCGCCAGACATCAGCGGTTCCAGTTCCTGAAATGCTGGAGATGCTCGGAGCGCAAGGGGAGCAGGGAGCGTGATGCATCTCTTTGGGATGTGAGGTGAGCGAAGCGGTGGTATTGGGTTGGGGGACGTGGGTCCGGGGCTTCTTGGCTGTTGGGGTAGGGGAGCAAAGGAGTGGGTATAGACTGTTTTGTGGATTGTCAGATTTGTCTGTTCTTTCTCCTTGGTCTAAGCCATGTGACCTTAGCTCGGCACAGTCGTGAACGGAAGCGCTAAGCCTGGATCGGGAAGGTGAGTGCAGAAAAGTTGGAAAGCGGGCATTGTCTTTGGTTTGCTAGTCTTTTGGTCCACCTCGGGGTGATTCCTCTTTTCTGGGGATGAAGAAGATACTGGGAACATTGTAGTTGGCCTCTGTGGTCCACATTGAGAATGGATTCTGATCCCTGAGAATTGAGTTCAGGGGCAAATGCTGTGTGTTGGGAGGTAGTTGGCAGGGGAAGGCGGGGAGTTGTCTAGAGGGTGTCTATGTGACTTCAGTAGCAGAGCAGGTCAGGTGACTACTGTTTTGTTTCTGAGGTGGGTGTTTCAGAGGAAGAATTTTGGCTGCCATGCCAGCGCCTGATGGCGCTTTCTTTCTGCAGGTGAAGAGGAGCCTCGTGCCTGAAGCAACATCCTGGCTAGCCTTTGTGTTCCTTGTTGAGGATGGAACCTGCCTCCCAGCATTCCCAAGCTAAGCTGGGGGGCAGGTTCTATGTTTGAGTCGGGGTTGTGAATGGACACACAGGGCGAGGGTCTGTGCTTTTAAGTCATTGCAGCGGATGGGGCCTGTCAGGATGGATCGGGTCAGTCAGAGAGATCATGTGAGGGGTTTCTGTCAGGTACAGCTTGAGCACGTGCCAGGCAGGGCAGTTCCAGCTTGGTGTCTGTGTTCTGTGTTGTCTGTGCTGTGCTGTTGCTCTTGGTGCTCGTCAGGCCCTGGGGCAGCCATCCTGAGGGAACTGAACACTTGACCTCATTGGAATAATGCTGACGCTCAGTCGGAAGCTGAGCCCCTCTTGTCTTGCAGTGGGAGCTTAAAGAGCTCACTACCTCTATGCGTGTAATTTTTTTTGTATCAAATGTTTCTTAAAATGATCATCATATGTTAAGCGTTCCTCAGGTCTTGATATCCTCCTTGCTTTTTGCACTGGACAGCTTAGAGAGGCAACTTGGTAGCCACGCCGAAGGTCCTAAATGCTCGTTTCATCATCGTAGGGCTGATCTGAGCACTTCTTGACTTGCAGCCACAGCTTAAAGTGCAGATGCGTTTCAGGTCTTGTACATCATATTCGGTTTCAGATCGCATCTGTTTCCATCCTCGCTGTTGCGGAAGTCACGTGGGCTTCATCAGGAGCTCTTGCTTGGGAATTCATTTCCGAAGCGTTTTTCTTATGGGGTTTGCAGTGCCCATTGTTCCGGTCTCTTGTCCTAAAGGCAGGCTATTTATGCCTCCATCATCCCAGTTCTGGCGGTTGCTTCCAGTCGCAGATCGTGGCATTTGAGTCTCTCCTTGGGTGTGCTGCAGAGCACCTGTTCTGACTTGCTGTTGCTGCAGGGCTTCCCTCTGGGAGTCTTTTTTATTCTTTTTTTTGGGGGGGGTGGGGGAGCAGGCTTGTGTTCTGTTTTTTGTTTGTAACGTTTATAGTGTACCTGTGTGTTTGTTTGGCCTGGAGCTGTCCTGCCTGGCAGTTAGTGATGGTAGCTAATGTGGGGGTCCATCGGTGTAGTAATACATTGTCCGGACTGTTTTGGCAAAAACATCTGGTCTGCCTCTGGGCACGTACTGAAGGGCAGCTGGCACAGAGTCATCTCCGTAGTGTTTGGCAGATGCGGAAGGGGAGGCTTGAGTTGCTTGCGAGCAGCTGTTCGCATGAATAATGCTTGAATAATGCTAGAGGAGGGGTAAGCTCGCAGATGTGGAGTGTTTTTTTTTTTTTTTTTTTTTTTTTCTCCTGACTTAGATAAACCTTGGGAGGAACCGGTCAAAGGAAAGAGTGCCTTCTGGAACTGTCAAGCCCTCATTTGGTGGCTCGGTGACTGGCTTGGTCTACTTGTGAGGTGCTGAGGGAAGTTGTCTGCTGTTCCAAAATGATAAAAATAAAAAATGGGGTCCCTTGTGTCGTTGAGGGATGGGTGCTAATGCTGGCAGCTGAATGGTTATCTTCTGACTATGTTTTCGTGTGTTGAAGCTGAAAGGCAGCCTGCAACCTAGGACGTCATCCCAGCCAGAGCTGCCTCTGGCAAGGTGAGTGATGCAGCAGTTCCTTTTGCGTTGCCGTTCTCAGTGTCATTCTAAGTGTCCCCGCTTTGCCTTTTCGAGGTGTTGTAGCTGGCTTAAGAGGGCAGATGGACGCTTCTGTCTCGGGGACAGGTGAGTGGGCAGAGGTAAGGCAGCCAGTGAGAGTAACTCTGCTGTGGTCTTGGGGTTCTGAGCTTCCTGGTGGCCACGGTGGGTTCGTGATTCTCATCTCCCTGCCTTTTTTCTCCGGGTAAAAAAATGGAGTGTTTCAGGTTGCCGCCGCACAACTTCCCAGCCGCAAGCGCCACGTTGCTCGAGGCTGTTGCTTCCTCCCTAAGACAGCGTGGGGTGCAAGTTTCTGCCGTTTTCCTTTGTGCTTGTTCCGGGCAAATAGGGTGGGAATCCAGGCGGTGGCTCTCGTGGAGGCCGTCTACGGCCACCTGCTGTTGAGGCAGCGGTAGTGCAGTAGCGCCCGAGGAAGCGCATGCGCAGTGGCTCCCGAGGGCGCCTCCAGCCGCCATCTTTGGTGAGTGGAGTGTACCGCGGGCGGTGCATGCGCAGTGGCGCCCGAGGGCCCCTCCGGCCGCCATCTTTGGTGAGTGGAGTGTACCGCGGGAGGCGCA
>NW_023304443.1:0-8835 GCF_011077185.1 Oxyura jamaicensis
CTGCCACCCGCTGCCACCCGCTGCCACCCGCCGGCCCACGCTGTGCCACCCTTGGGACCCGGCCCCGCCATTTACCCCCCCCCCCCCAAACCCATCACTGGTGTCACCTCCAGGACCTGCGCTGCTGGGGCCAGGCACTGCCCGCGTCCCCCTGCCCCAGGTGGCCGGGGGTCCCGGTGCCGGTGACAGCCCCATGCAGCCACCCCATGGCTCGCTTTATGGGGTGGGATGGGGATGGAGCTGCTCGCCCGGCCCTACAGAGCTGGGCTTCGGCCACCCGTGGGGTTTTGGGGCCAGCATGGCACCCACCGGGGCTCAGGCGGTGACACGGCCCCGTGCTTTGGGCTCCTTGTCCCCATGGGAAGGAGCGCTACGGCAGCAGCGGGTCCCGTCCTCTCCCCTCCTTCACGCTCACAAAAAAACTCTGGGAGCTTTAAAAAAAAAAGGCATTGTACCCCAGGCATTATCCCCTGCGGAACCGCAGGTGTCCCGATGCCAACATTCGGCCACGAGGACTGCTTTGGGCCTGCCTAACCCCCAAAAGAGGCTTTTTGGGGAAAAAAAAGAGGCTTTTGGGGAAGTGCCGGTGGGCTGAGAGCAGGGGCCCTGAACCCAGCTCCTCCTGCAGGTGGCTGGGATGGGGCCGGTGGGCATTGCCCCTGCTTTTACCCGTGCCACGAAGAGGTTTTATTTTCCTGCCGCGTGTGCCCGCTGTGCAGTGCCCCCGGCTGTGCGGGGAGGTGAGATCGGTGCTTTTTGGTCCAAAAGCTGTGTTTTTGGGGGTCCTCGTGCTTCTGGAGGTCCTCGTGCTTCTGGAGGTCCTCGTGCTTCTGGAGGTCCTTGGCTCCAGGCCCCTTGGTACGTCCCCACCGAGAAACCCGTCCCTTGGGGCGCAGGGACAGATGTCCCTCATTGCTCGGGGGATGTCACCTCCTCTCTGCAGGGATGGGGATGGGGTCTCTGTGCCCCCCCCCCTGTCCCCGCAGTCCCTGGGGACAGCAGCATTGCCCCCCCCCGGCTGGCACCGCGGCCGTAACCAAGCAGGAGCCGGGGCGCGTCCTGGTGCACTCGCAGGGGGGTAATTAATCCGGCCCGTTACTGTGTAATTAGTGGCACGCAGACGAGACCTTGCGCAAGCTCCTGGCTGCTGTTGAAGCCGCAGCGTGACCCCGGGGGGGGGACGTTTGGGACAGGGATGGTTTTGGGGTGCTGTGGGTGCCCTGGGGGCGGCAGATGGTCGGTGAGGGCAGACCTGCGGCACCGACCCCGCTCGGGTGCCTCTGCTGGGGGAAAGCCTCTAATCCTCCCCCCGCCCCAGCTCTGCAAATCCCCCGGCATAAATCCTGCTGTAGGTGCGTGGATGCTATTTCCATGCGAGCGCTGCTGCCCAGCACCGACCCGGTCGTCCCAAAGCCAGGCTGAGCTGTGCCGGCCCTGCCTGCCCCCTCCGAGCTGGACGGGCACCGAGCAAAGCCCAGACCCTCCCTTAGGGCCCTGCAGCCTTCCCGGGGGGGCTGCTCCAGGCTTTTTCCTTCGTCCTGCCCAGGCAGCCCCGCTCTCCTCGCCCCGAGCCTCGTCCCCGTTCCCGCTGCCCGGGGACGCTGCGGGCTCTGCATCTTCTCAATGCGACTAAAGAGCAGTTCTGGCTCCGGCCCCTCTCTCAGCTGGGACGTTTCCAAACGCAGATCCTGGCCCCTTTCCTGGCACGGAGAAAGAAAAGTGGCCTCGAGCCCCGCGGGTGCGCTCCAGCAGCGCCCCAGGGGGACGGGGACCCCCAGAGCCCTGCGCCGGGGGGTGCCCTGTGGGGGGTGCCGCCACGTTGGGTTGCAGAGGGTTAAATCGGCCCCCTCCAAATGGGGGTCCCGGGCTGCTGACCCCCAGGTGCTGCCGGTTTCTGGGCTCTGGTGGGCTGGGAGAGCTGCAGCTCCTCCTTGGTACCCGCGTTCATCGCCTCCCCCCCTCCCCTGGCGGCACCCCCCCCGCGCTGCCCGCAGCTGCAGGTTTGGGGTTTATTTTGGGGTTCGGCCATTTCTCACCTTTCAGAAAGTCCACTGCCAGGCAGCGTGATGGGAAGAGAGAAAAGCCTTGTTTTTTTTTTGTTTCTTTAACTTCCCTTTAAACCAGTCGCCGGCAAAGAGAAGCCTGGCCAGAAACGATGCTCAGAAAGCCACAAAGCAAACGAGAACGATCCCGTGTGTGTGTGTGTGTAGAGTGCTAATCCCGCTTGGAAGCTTGAGTTTTGGACAAGGACCTAAAGAGAAGCGTGGAAGCCGCAGCTTGGGGACCCTAAGTCCTCTCTGCCCCTCTGGGGCCGCCCCGAATGGTGCTTGGGGCGGGAGGGGGGTGCGGGACGAGCGCTGCGGGGCTTCTGCCGGCCCTGCCCTTGTTCCTGCCCCGTTCCCCCAGGCCCGGAGCGTGGGACGGGGGGGGGGGGGACGACACAGGGGCCAGGGCTGTGACACTGCCTCTCCGGGTCAGCCGTGTCCTGGTTTCCATGGGGGTCACCCTGGCTGAATTTTGGGACCGCTTGTCCCCATCGGCGACCTCGGGGAGGTCCCGGGGCCTCGCGGCGGCTGCCGATGGCGCCGGGGATCCCCGCTTTGCTTCGGCGCCTGGCTCCCGGCTGGGTTGGGCGCAAGAAGCGATTTGAGTCCCCGGGCTGTGCCGGCAGAGGCGGCGCAGGGCTGGGCCGCGGCGCGCGGAGCCTGCTGGGGTGAGGGCGGCTGTGGCGGCTCGCAGGAAGCTCCGAGCACATTTCCGACCGGGGCGCGGGGCTCCCGGCCCCGGGGGACGCGGCAGGGCTGTGGGTGCCGGGGGGCTGCCGCCACGGGGACCTCACGGCGCTGGGGTGGGTGTTGGGGGGTGGGCTGCGAGCCCCCATCCCCGGCTGTGGGTCCTGCCTTCCCGCTTCGTGCCCAGCCCCGCAGCGGGGGGCTCGGGTCCCACCTCCCCTTAGGAACCGGGCTGCTCCCAGGGCCGGGGGCTCCGTTCCAGCCGCTCTAAGGGCCCCGGAGAGCCGCGTTTCCCCCCCACCCCGCGGCCAGGTTTTGTCCCCGGTGCTGCTATGGGAACGCCGGGACACGAAGGGCACGTCCTGTGCGCGGGGCCTCGGCGAGGCAGGATTTGGGTCCCCTCCCCCAGCCCCGCTCCCCCCACGCTGCTTCTTGCCCCCAGCCCGGACCTCGGTGCCGCGGGCTCGTGGCTGTTTCGGGTGGATGGGAGCACACCGGGGGTGGGGGGTCCCCAGGCCAGGAGAAACGGGGCCGAGGCTGGTGTCCTGGGGGGGTGGCAGCGCAGGAAGGAGGTGATGGGGTGGGGGGAGCACAACCCCCCCCCCCCGGTGTTCCTTCCCCTGGGATGTGGTGCGCAGGCACCTGCTGTTGGGGGGGTGTCCCCGGGGTGCCACGGTCCCCACCGCGGGGATGCCTGCTGTCCCCGGGGACAGGGAAAGCCCCGGCAGCGGGTGACATCTCTGTGCGGGGAGGAGGGGGGACGGCAGACAGAGCCCGCTGTGTCCTGCTCAGCATCCCTCCCTCTCTCCCTCCAGGATGCTGCGGCGCTGAGCGCCGCGATGTGACCTACATTCGCCGCAAGGAGGTCCCCAGCCCCGGTGGGCGCCCGCCCCTCGCTGCCACCCTGCCATGAAGCGGCACAAGTGACAAGGGACAGCGTGGCACGCCGTGCCGTGCCGGCCATGGCCAGCTCAGCGCCGTGGCTGCGCTGGACACAGACGGACCTGGGCGCCGGCTGCGAGGAGCTGAAGCGCTGGGAGGAAGAGGAGGAGGAGGAGGAAGACTTCGAGAGACACATGGACGAGAACGGTGTCATCGGCCTGGAGGAGGACGGGCTGGTGGCTGTCACCAGCCGGCCGGGGAGCTCCCGTTTTGGGGAGGCACCCGCCGGCAGCATGGACCTCAGCGACCTGCAGGACTCGGGCTCGGAGGAGTGGGGCCGGGAGGATGCCGGGAGCCCCGCATCGGGTGAGTCCCCTCCCGCTGCCCCAAAACCCTCGTGGGGGGGACCTGAGTGTCCCGGGACACCAGGAGCGTGCCCTGGGCAGCCAGGGGGGCTCGGGGACTGTGTGTGCTGGCTGGTGGCAGTGGCGCTTTGCAGGTGACGGCGAGGAGCTGGACGAGGGGTCCCCAGTGGAGCCAGCTCGCTGGCACCCACGGCAGGACCTGACCGAGGAGGAGGAGGAGGAGGAGGAGGAGGAGGAAGGGGAGGAGGAGGAGGAGGAGCAGGGCAGCTCCATGGAGGATGAGCAGCTGGAGGGGCCCTGGGGGGCAGAGAGCGATGGGGAGCTGCACCCCGAGGCAGGGCCCCTCCAGAAAGCCCTGGGTGTCACCACAGATGGCGGTGACACCTTGGGGCCTTCGGACACCAGCCCCAGCCCCGCCACCCCCCCAAGACGGCGCCGGAGCTGGGGCAGGGCCGGGGACACCCACGGGAGCCTCGGGCAGGGCTGGGGCCCCGGGCAGAGCCGCTCAGCGCCCCAAAACACCGCCGGCAGCAGGGCTGAGCCCAGCCCCAAGCCCGGCCCTTTGGGGAGCCCCCAAACCCCGCACCAGAGGCCCCGGGTGCCCGAGCCCGGCCGGCTGTCACGGCCCCTGAGCCCCCGGCGGCACGCCGGTGCCAAAAAGCCAAAGGATGCCACCGAAGGGTGCCGGTACGGCCGGGGGCAGCTCAACCACCCCCTGCCCGACCTCTCCAAGGTGGAGGCACGGGTAAAATTCGACCAGAGCTACCGCCCGCCGCCCAGCAGAGCCCTGCCCGCCCGCGCCAGGACCCCCGGCGGCCCCCTTGTCCTCAAGTCCCCGGCCGAAATCGTCCGGGAGGTGCTGCTGAGCAGCGGGGAGGGGGCCCCGCCGCAGCCCCCCGCGCCCCCCGGCGTGCCGCAGGAGCTCAGGTCCCCCCGGCAGGCCACGGCGCTGGTGCAGCAGCTGCAGGTAAGGCCCAGTTCTCCCAGTTTGGGGCTGTACTGGGAGGGGCTGCGGGGGGGATCTCGTGGCGCAAGCAGGATGGTGTCACCCCTATGGGGAGCTGCAGCACGGGGGTGTTGGATCTGGTCTCTCCTTCCCCGTCCTGTGAGGACTCAGCACCTCCAGGACTGGAGGCAGGGCTGCCCGTGTCCCCCCTGGGCTGCTCGTGTCCCCCCTGGGCTGCTCGTGTCCCCCCCGGTGCCCTCCTGTCCCCTGGGAGGAGAGGGAGGCTCCTGTGCCCCCCACGCAGGGAAGCCAGCACCACCTCCAGGGCCCCTTCCCCCCCCGCGCGGGGATGCCTCCTGCCCCCCCCCCCCGGTGGCCGTCCCCATGACACCGGGACGTGTTCCCCCCCCCCCGTGGCACTGCAGGACGACTACCACAAGCTGCTGACCAAGTACGCTGAGGCCGAAAACACCATCGACCAGCTGCGGCTGGGCGCCAAGGTGGGTGCCGGGTGGGACCCCAGGGGACGCGCGGCGGTGGCACTGCCCGAGGGGACGCGGTGGTGACAGTGGTGCAGCTGCGCAGCACCTCCCCTGCGGCCCCCGCGCCTTCCTCCCCCAGCCCCGTTCTTCCTCCTGCGGTTGAGGAAGGGTGGCGGTGGGGACGGTGGCAGCGCTGTCACCGCAGCGAGTCACCCTTCCTCCCTGCGCCGGGGCGGTGCCGAAACCTCCCCAAAATGGCCGGGGATTTGCTGCAGGGCGCCAAAATGGCGAGAAGTGCAAGCGGGGCCGGGGGTGTCCCCGCGTCCTCCCGCGTCGGTGGGGAAACTGAGGCAGGGCACCCGGCGGTGCTCAGGGTGCCGCTGGGCTCCGGGGGGCACCCATGGGTGCGACGCTGCGCTGCCAGGCTCTCACTCGGGGGGGGGCTCCACGCCTCAAACACCGGGTGCCGTCCCCGTGGCACCTTCGTGTCGGGGTTTGGGGTTTGGGGTGCTCTCCCCGGGGTGCCCGAGCCGTCTGTCCCGGCGCAGGTGAGCCTGTACGCCGACCCGCCGCGCGCCAGCCGCAGCGCCCACGCCGGCACCCTGGGCAGCGGCTGCAGGGTGATGGCCTTCAGCATCCCACGGGCCAGCGCGGCCACCGTCAGCACGGCCCCGAACCCGAACCCGGCCCCGACCCCGCCGCTCTCGGTGGATGGAGGTGGGTTGAGCGCTGGGAGGGTCGGCCACCACCCAAACCCATCGGGGCCCACAGCTTGCCCCGTGGAGGGGGAAGCTGTGCCAGAGGGGTCGCCCCAGCAGCATCACCTTGTGCTTGTTGCAGATCTGGGACCGGGACCGGCTGGATGGGGGCTGTCACCGCGGCCCCGCTCGCCCCTCTCCTCCCTGGGGGGCTGCCCCACGTGCCCGGGGCAGTGCCGGTGCCTGGGGCCCCAGCTCACGCAGACGCTGGCGGGGCAGACCCGCAAGCTTCAGGCACAGGCAAGTCCCGGGTGGCCGTGGGGTGGGGGGCGGCCCTGGCCCCCCCAGCAGGAGCACGGAGCAGGCTCGTACCCCAGCTCAGCCCCTTCTCCCCGAACCAGGTGGAGTCCTTCGAGAGCTGGATCCGTGCAGGGAGCGCGGTGCCGCAGGAGCAGCTCCAGGTGCGTCCTTCCTTGGCCAGCCGAGCCCCTCGGTTTTACCCCCCTGCTGTCCCCTGGGGAGCTCCGTCCCCATGCCGGGAGAGGCAGGGTGCAGCCCCAGGGCCGAGGGGGGTTTTGGGGCTGTGTGGGGCCGAGCTCTCAGGCCCGGCTGCTGCCGTGTCACTGCAGCGGTTCAGGCGGCTGAAGGAGGCGCAGGACGCGCTGGAGCGGGCGTACCTGCGGGCACGGGAGGAGCACGGGCAGCAGCGCCCTGCAGCCTCGGGGGACTTCGACCCGGAGCGGTGAGCGGTTTGGCAGGGGGCACGTGGGGTGTCTCCTGGGGTTGTGCTGCTAAATTCGCCCTCAGCTGTGGGGTGGGAGCGCTCTGCTGGGCTCCTGCTCAATTATTCTGGCTGTGTGTTTGCAGGGGGTGACCTGCCACCCCAATCCCCGCCAGCAGCTCCCCATCCCCGCTGCTCCAGGCCCTTTTCAGGAGCAGCCCCCCCAGGCTCGGTGTCCCTCGGGTACTCATGGTGCCGTCTTTCAGAGCGGTGGAAGGGGAAATATTCTGCCTGGGGATGCGCCTGGAGGAGCTGAAGGAGCGGCTGGAGCGGGCAGCACGCCCCCCGGGCTCCCCGCGCCCCCAGCTGAGCCCAGCAGTGACCGAGGGTCCCCCCAGCACCCAGGGGACATCGGGGGATGGTGAGGTGGTGGCAGCGGGGCTGCCCCGGCCCCTCTGGCACAAGCAGCTCCGAGCGGAGGAGGACTTTGGGGACCTGCTGGAGCAGTAAGTGCCCCTCGTGGGGGGTGGAGGGTGGGGGGGCAGCTCCCAGCACCCCAAACCCAGCCGCTCCTGCCTGCGCCTCCCGCAGGTACCAGCACTTCAAGTCCTTGCCGGCATCGCTGAGCCTGGAGCACCTGAGCCTGGCGGGCAGCGGCTCCCTGGAGGAGGCGGATGGCCCTGTGGCAGGGGACGGCGGCCCCGGGCAGGTCCCCTGCAGGGCACGGTCACTGGAGGAGGGAACCGACCTCGAGACCTCCCCCTCGTAAGTGCTGTGGGCGCATGGATTCCCCTGGCAGGGCGAGCGGGAGGGCCTGGGGAGGGGTTGTGCCTCGAAGCAGGCTGGCTGCCCACGCTCCCCATGTGGCTTCGTAGCTTGAGTGTGTTTTGGGAGACGTTGGGCATCGTCTGTTGGGTGTGCTGGGTGTGGGCGCACGGGGATTGAACCCCTTTGGAGACCACAGCTGGCTCACGTGGTCCTCACCGGCATCGATAGGCTTCAGGGTTAACAGCCTCCGCGGGGCACCTGGCTGCTCGGCCCCGCTCCTCATCCTCTGCCCTCTCCCCACAGCCCCCCCCCGCAGAGGAGAGCACCGCCGCTGCCCCACGGGGACCCCCTGCGGACAGAGGGGACGCGTGGCCGCCGCTCCCCCACCGCCACCCAGGAGCCCCCAGCTGCCCCCCGGCCGCCACCACCGGTGCTCCCCGAGCCTCTGCCACCACGGGTGCCCCTGTCCCGGCACAGCAGCGGGGGGGGCAGCGCCGCCACCCAGCGCCATCCCCTCAAGCCCTGCCGCCAGGTGAGCGCTGGGGGCGGCGGGTCCCCGCTGGCCGTCACCCTGCCGGGCTGTCCCCGGGGTGCACAGCACCAATCCTGCTCCCGTTGCAGGAGCAGCGCATGGTGTCGCCGGAGACGGACAGCGGCTTCGTGGGCTCGGAGGCCAGCCGCGTGTCCCCGCTGGTGCGCACCCCCGAGCATCGTCCCCTGGGCACCGGGTAGGGCCCTGGCACCGGCTGCTTGCTCCCTCCGATGGGGTTTGGGGCACGGGAAGGCAAAGGGGTGGGGGGAGAGGCAGAGGGGAGCAGGGGAAAGGGGTGCTGGGGGGGGGGGGGCTCAGGGCGCTGGGAGGATGTGGGGGGCTGTCTCCATGCCCTGTCCCTCCCCAGGACACCAGGCTCGCTGGGACCACCCGCCCCCATCCCCGTGCCCCTCCGTCCTCCGCAGAAGAAGGATGCATGGCCGCTGCCCCCCGAGAAGGCGCTGATGGGCACCTACCCGTCCCCCGGGCACCTTCACCCCCGGGGCGGCGTTGGGGGGCCCAGCCTGCCCCCCAGCACCGCCTCGCACAGCAGCTCCCCCCCGCGCTGGGCCGAGAGCCTGGGCAGCGAGCTGGGGCCCGAAGGTGACGGCGGTGAGCAGCCAGCACCCGGCGCTGCCCCGCGCCCCCCGCCGCCGCCTTCACCGCCTCCTCCCTGCTCCCCAGCTCGCAGCGACTCGGAGGGGGGGGG
>NW_023304443.1:8845-30099 GCF_011077185.1 Oxyura jamaicensis
GGGGGGGGGGGGATTTGTGCTTGGCAGAGCAGCTCCTGGGAAGGGCTGAGACCTGCAAACTCGTGACACGTGTGGGCTGCCCCAGCCCCAGTCTCATTTTGAGGGTGGGCATCAGCCGTGTCCCGTGGTGGTTATGGGGATGGGTTGCGGGGCTGGGGCTGCTCCTGGGGCTGTCAGCCCCCCCCTCACCCTGCCTGTCACCCTCAGCCGAGCCATCCGGGCGCTGCGGGACGAGGTGTGGCGGCTGCGGCGGAGGCTGGAGGAGAGCCTGCGCCGGTCCCGCAGCTACCCCGAGGGCAAGGCCGCCCCGCGGAGCGCCCAGGCCAGGAGGCAGCCGGCGGCGAGCGGCCCCTCGTCCCCCCGGGACGCAGCACACGCGGGGTAGGTGGCACGGCAGAGCTCGGCTTTTCCCCAGATGACAGCGGGACCCAAGCCTGTCCTGATACTGCAGTGGGACCTCGGGAGGGGGACAGCAGCCTGGCCATGGGTGGGGTGGGGAGGGGACATGTGGGGGTCCCCAGGGAGAGCGGGGTCAGGCTGGTGCTGCAGCAAGGGGGTCGCAAATACCCCCGATTTTCTCCCTGTGCCTCTGCTGCCGAAGTCTGGGTCCCGCTGCGGTGCCGCCAGCCCTGCTATGGACCCGGCTGGGCGCTGACAGCTCCGTGCCCTCCGCAGGGAGCCGAGCCCCCCAGCACGGGGCAGGGTGGCCCCCGCCGCTGTGACAAGAGTCAGGTCGGCATCGCTGCCGCGGGACAGGACCGAGCTGGACCTCAGTGAGTGGGGACCGTGCTGGGGCAGAGGGGGTGGTGGAGGGGGGCTGCTGGCCGGGACAGGGGGGACCAAGGGGATCGGGCACGTCCCGGTGACCCCATGGGACCCAGCACAGCCCACGGCCAGATGCTGTGACCAGCCCCGCTTCCTTCCCTGCAGGCTCCGAGTCGGGCCGCTCGCTGGCTGGGCACGGGGACGGGTGGCACCAGGGCACCCCGGCCGCACAGAAGCGCGCTCGGAGCCCCCCGGGCACGGGGACGGTGCGGGGGCAGTACACAGGTGGGTGCCAGGCAGGCTGACCCCCACGGCGGGTGCTGGGGGGTTGCTGTGCCCTGGCCATGCTGACCCCGGGATTTGCAGGGACGCGGTACCAGGTGCCACCACCCGCCACCCTGGCACCCCGAGGAGAGCCGAGCACCCCGGGGTGCCCCCAGTGCCGCGGGAGCCGGACGGCATCGGGTGAGCATCCCTGGCCCCTTCTGGCTGCTTCCAAAGCTTGTTAATTAATGACTTCAGGCATTAATTACTTCATGCACTGGGAGCTGGGGTTGCCCCTTGGCCGGACCCGATGGCAGAGCCGTGGGTTCCTGCGGGGAGATGGCTCTGGTGTGCTGTGCCCTTCCCAAAGAGCCTCCTCGTACCTTCTCCGTGTGTTTTTTTTTGTGGACATTTCCTCCCTCTCCCTGCAGCCGGTTCCCCGGCGGGTGACGCCGTGCGGCAGCCCCGGCAGAGCACCCCCAGGACACGGCGCTGCGCCACGTGCCGGGCACCCCGGGCTGTCCCCCCACCGGGCAGCAGGGACGGAGCCGCACACGGTGCGTGGCGGGGGCTGGCCCAGCTCCGGGGGGGGGGGGGAACGGGGACAGGGGACACCCCCTCCATTAACCCCACCGCCTTCCTCCCCGCAGCAGAGCTCGGCACCGACGCCGCGTCCTCGCCGGGCTCCCGTCCCCGAGCTGAGCCGCCGGAGCAGCCGGGACTGTGGTACCTGGCGGGCGGCCCCCCCGTGGGCTACCTCGCCCCCGTCCCCCTCGTGCCTTACGCGCCCCCCCTGCTGTAAGGATGCTCTGCACTGGGGGGGGGGAAGCCTGGATTGTCCCGGGGGGAGGCCGTGAGCACCCCAGGGCTGCCCCACGGCCCCTGGCGTGGCCACGGGCCCCAGGCACTGCGCTGGGCTGTGGGAGCGGGGTCGCAGCAACTTCTGGGGGGGGTGAGGAGCTTGGGGGGGGGGAGATGGGTGAGATCTGGGGGGATTTAGAAAAAAAGTAATGGGGGGGAGCAGACCGCGGGGGTGCAAAGCTGTGCGATGTCCCCATGCGATGTCCCCATGCGATGACCCCTCCTTCTTCTTCCTCCCCCCAGGTACTGCTCCCCGGCACCTACCTCAGCCCCGGCCCCCCCGCAGCGCCCCCCCCTCGGGCTGCCCCTCGCCGACCTGGAGGAGCTGCAGTGGTCGCTGGGCCGCGCCGTGGAGGCCGCGCAGCGCGCCAGGCGCACCACCAAGAGGATGGGCCGCTCGCTGGCCTCCGAGCTGAGCAGGGCGCGGGGCCTGCGGGGGTCCTGCCTCTTCTGAGGGCCCCCCCGGCCCGTCTCCGGGGCAGGAGGATGAGGAGGATGAGGAGGATGAGGAAGGCTGTCCTCCCATCAGCATCCCCGCAGTGGATGCTCGCCACGAGATCCGGAGCTGGAGGCGTCCCCGCGGGGCTCTGGAGCTGCCCCAGCCCCGTGCCGCTCGCCTTATCCCTCCGCTCCCGCGCCGCTTGGCCGTCTGTCCCTCCATGCACCCACCCGTCTGTCTCGGACTTTGTGTAGGCCCTACCATAACACGGGGCCAGGCCCCGTTTGCAGCTGCGCTTCCCCCGGTGCCATGCCCGTGCGCAATTAGCCATTTTTTTTGCAGCCACGTCTCGCTGCTTTGACCATTCCGGCTGTTTTTAGGGTTTTTCGGTACGTCTCGCCCCAGCAGCGCCCGCACTTAACCCTCACCCTGCTGCGTCGCGAGCCTCTCTTTTGGGTCCAAACCGGGATTTTTTGGTACTGTCCCTGCATTCCAGCCCCTGTGGGCACCCTCCTGGGGCTCGTCCCCCCCAGCTCAGCTCCCCTGCCCTGTGCTTTCTGCTCCGCCTCGCGTCCTGCCCGGCAGAGCGCCGCGCTCCCAGCTCGTGGCTGTGTCCCCCGGCGGGGCTGCTGGCTGTAGGTCTGTGTCTATAGGGTGGCTCTTTGTAGGTACGTACGTGCGCTTCCTTAATTTCCGGCAGGATCCCGAGGGCATTTGAGGGCTTTTCCCGTAATTTATTGCTCTGAAGCAGCCCCTGAGTGGGTGGCGGGGACGGGGGTGCTGGGGGGGGGCGGGGGGTCTCAGGTCCAGCCCTGCAGGTGGCGGCCTGTGCCCGTATTTGGGTGGAAAAAGAAGGGATTTAGTGTTTTCCTTGGGATTTCCAGGGAAAGTGGGCTGGTGGAGGGAAATGTGTCCGGTGGGACCCAGGCCTGGGCAGGATGCGGCCCTGAGGAGGTCCCAGAGCTCTCAGGGTGGTCCTGTGCTAACACCTGTAGCAAAAGGGCTGGGATCAGACACCTTGAGCACTGGCACAAGGTCCCCAACGAGGCCCTGTCCCCAGGTTGGGGACAGCCAAAATCCCCTCCAGCCCCCACGCCCCCCACTCAGAGCCCCCCACCTACGTTTGTGTAGGCCCTACCCGAAGTGCCCGCCTCCAGCTTATTTATTGCTCAACTTCCTCATACCAAGACCCGTTCCGGGGGGCATCGCTCATGCCCAAGGTGACTTTGCTCAAGCCGGGAGCCTCCCCGAGGGCTTGCAAAGCCACCAACCCCCTGTCCCCTCCCGGGGCCACCCCATGGGGCTGGGGTTCAGCTGCGGGCATCGCCGCGGTGCCCAAGCAGAGCCTGCGGGGGGGGGGATGCCCCCAGCCCAGCTTCAGAGAGTCTGAAACGCAGCGGCGAGGAGCAAAGACTTTTTTTTCCCCTACATTTCCTATTTTGTGATACCCCACAGAGCCACTCAGACGGTATTTTGTAATAAGATAATTGCCTATTTTTTAACGAAATAAACGCGGTTGTTTTGCTTCTGGTTTCCCCCCTCGTTTTTAAGCTCTCTCTTGGGGACGCCGCCCTCGGGGTCACCGCCTCGCCTCGCCCCGGGGCTTTTTGGGGGGGCTCTCCCCAAACCCTGCCTCCCTCCCCCCCCCCCGCAGCCCCCAAGCAAGCGGCAGGCGCAGCCTCCTTGCACTGTATGGGGATCGCGTTTATTGAGCCACTCGAGTGCTTGGTACAGAACAGCTATACAGAGATGATACATGGTTGTGCTTCAACACCGTCAAACACTTAGATTCCAGTAACTTCAAGGGAAACGAGTTCCAAGACAGACTAGATTTTTTTTTTTTTTTTAGTTTTTCTTTTTGATAAATTATTTTTTATATAAATAACTGTAACAGAAAAAAAAAATGAAGAACGTCCAACAGACAGGATCCTGAAGCGTTCGCGTTGCTAAACTGAGAAGGAACTCAAACGGGGCAGGAGGACCAAGGGGGAACCAACAGATATCAGTGCAATGATACAGCCTTTGCCCTAAAAATATATATTTAACTTTATGGGCAAGGAGCAGACAGGGAAAGGAGAGGGGGGGAGAACCACCAACGAGGCAAGAAAGAGATTTGTGGGGAAGGAAAAGGGGTCACAGCCTTCGGGGGGAGGGAACATAAGAGAACAAAACGAAGGACCCCAAAATATTGCAGTGCATCTAGTGGCGGGGCGGGGGGGGCAATCCTGGGATGTAAAAAACAAAATAAGAGGAGTTTTGGTTAATTCACTATACACCAAGCTGTAAGAACCGCACGAGACACAGAATTCATATACACAGGGTCCGCTGGGGGGCCCGGGGGGCTGCGGGGCCTCGGGGCGACGGCACGCTCGGGAACGCTTCACCACGGGGGGACACGAGCGGGGCGGGGGCCTCATAGCTTCCTTGTCTGCAGGGATATATATATATAATGTACGTGTGCTGCCTGTTAAAAATATATATATATATATCTGTCGTCTGAAGGAGTACGCAGCCTGACGGGGAGGGAAGGGCCGTGCAAGCAAACGGGTCCCGTCTGCGGGGTTTGACCGTTCTGGTCCCTTTTTGCGTGGGGATCTGGGGCAGCGTGGGGCAGAGCCCCCCCCCCCCCCCCCCCCAAGTTGTGGCACACATCTGGGGGGGCAGCCGCCCCCAAAACCAAGGGAAGGGGCCCGGGGGGGGGGGGATTTCTACCCCAAAAAGAGGCAAGGGGGGGAAACACCGCCAGCAGCAGCGCGGGCGCGATGCGGGGCAGGAGGGGCGGCCGGCTGTCCGTCCGTCCGTCCCTGCAGGAACCCAACGGGGAGTGAAAATTTCAGGGAGGGTTGGGTGCTTTTGGTGTTTTCCTGTTATTTTTGTCGCCGCCGTTTGCGGATTACTGGGAAGTGAGCTCCTCAGACAGCGGCAGCTCGGGCTGCGGATATTATTGGGCATTATTGGATATTATTGGATATTACTGGATATTATTGGGCATTATTGGGCATTATTGGGCATTATTGGACATTATTGGGCATTATTGGGCATTATTGGGCATTATTATTGTTTCTTTTCCTCTTTTGGCCACGACGCAGCGCTTCTCTTAACACGCTTGCATCGGGCGTCCCCTCCCTGCGGTTAGAGCGGGACGGGGAAGGAGCAGGGGGGGCTCAACACAAGAACGAGAGAGAAAGCTCGGCCGGGCCGGGGTTGGGTTGGGGACAGGGCCGGGGACAGGGACGGGGACGCGGTTCGGCGCAGGAGCGCGCCCCGGGCCGGGTGCCCGGCGGGGGGGTGCAGTCGGCGTCGGGTCGCTGGCGGCGTTTCCTTTTAACTGCTGCTTTCCTCCTCTGTTTTATTGAGCTTCTTCAGCGTGTCCAGCAGTTTCTGTGGGGTGAGGATGTGCGTGGACCCTGCGGGGGGCAGAGAGGGCGAGGGCGTCAGCGCCAGCTTCGTGCGGCCCCCCCACGCCCCGGCCGATGGCCCCACTCCCCCCACAAAGGGTCCGTGCCCCCCCCCCCCCCCCCCGAGGCCTTACCTGGCGGGAGGGTGCGCACGCAACTGGAAATGCTTGCACAGAAATGAACGCCCATGGGAGGAAAAACGGGGAAAGGAAAGGAAAAGGAGAAATGAAGGAGATGGATGGAGCTGGAGGGCGGCGGGATGAGGCCGGGGAGGGCCGGGAGGTGCCGGAGGCGCAGCGGGGACGGGGACGATGGGGACCCTCCTGTCCCCACCGCGGGATGCGGAGGGCACCTGCTGGGGGGGCATCGGGGTGGGGGGTGCATCGCAAGGGGGGGGTCGGCGGGACGAGGCACTGAGCATCCTTGGGCAGAAGGGGTGACGGGGGGGGAAAAAGGGGTCGGAGAGGAGGAGGAGAAGGGGGGTGGGTCCTGACTTCTGCAGTCCTGCTGCTGCTTGGTTGCCCCCCCAAGGCTGCACCCTGCTTGGCCCCCTGTCCCCGCGGGGGGCTGCTTCTGTGCAGAGCAGGGCGCAGCCGGTGCGATGCTGAGCGCCCTGTGCCCGACCGCCGCTGCGGCAGGAGGAGGGACCTCTGTCCCCGTGTGCCCCAGGGGGAGGACGGCACGTGGCCCTGCCCCATCCCGGGGGGGCCACCACGCCGCCACCACGAAGAGCCGAGCAAAACCAAGATTTCCTACAGAACCGAGGATTTCAGCCCAATTTCTCCCCCGAGCACGCCGCAACGGCGAGAGGAGCCGGGGCAGGAGGCGGGGGCTGCCCCGCGCACACGTGGCCCCCCCAGGGACACCGCTCCCCGTGTCCCCGAGCGGGTGGGACCTGCCCCGTCGTCCCGGCCCCTCCAGAGCGCGATGGGGAGCGGATGGCATGAGGGGGCCGGCGGGGCCGGAGCCATGGCGGCGGGATGATGGAGGCGACGCTGGAGGCGTTCCAGCCCAGGAGGCAGGAGGAACGGCAAGCATTTTCTCATCAAAAGAATCCGAAAGGAAAAGCAAACCAAAATCATAATTAACGGAAGGACGGCAGAATCAAAGAAAGCCCTTCGGGGAGGAAGAGTTTCTTTTTCTCGTTAGTAGGCTGCCTTTACTTGGTTTCTTTGGCTCACTCCATTGCTGGAGCCTGATCCTCAAATGATACCCTAGTGGAGTCCCTGAAGTCGGGGTGCCTCAGGTCCATGAGAAATTTGGTGGGAGTGAGAATGTGAGTAGAACCTGCGGGAGAACAGAGCGGGGCTGACGTCCCGGCCGCAGCCCCGGGGGGCACACAGCATGCACCGGCGCCGGCCGGGGAGCCCGCGGCGGCTCGGGCGCATTTTGGGGCAGGGGGGACGACGACGAAGGATGCGCCGCCCGCCCCGAGCATGCGAGGATGGTGGGCGCGGAGACGTGCGCGGCATGAGATGGGCGAGACGCGGGATGGCGACAGGTTGGGGGGCAGGTGGGGGACGGTGACCGGCTGCCCGAGCCTGTCCTGGGTCCGGCTGCGTTCCCCCGAGGGTCTGGGGGGGTCTCGGAGCTGCCACCGTGCACATCACGCCTGACCCGCAGCCCCTTCGGCGGCACGGCGGGTGCCGAATGCGGGCACGCTGCGCAGGGCAGGGCGCACGCACGGCACACGTCCTGCAGGCTGTGCCGGGCTGCACACACCCTGTTGCACGCCCGGTGCGTGCCGTGGTCGGCGTGCCGGGTCACACACCGCTTCCTCGCTCCCTGCGATACTCCCCAAAACGAGCACGCGGCGCCGGGTGCAACGGGGCCAGCGCCAGCTGCAGCCCCCTCCCCAGCTCCTGCACGTGGCGGAGCAAAACTCACCCAGGCGACAAAGAGGGGGGGGCAAAGAGGGGGGCGGCTGGGGGGTGACGTCGTGTCCCCGCGGGGGTGACACCAGCAGGACACCTTCGCGCAGAGGCCCTGCAGGCTACCTGGAGGCCGGATTTGGCGGCGGCGGCGCGGGGCGAGCGTGGGATGAGCAGCGGGCGGGGGGCGCGGGGCCGGGCCCCCACTCACCTATTAGCACTTCCCACTTGCCGCTGGCTTGCGTCACCTCGTAGGCGCAGCGCATCTCGTTCATGCTCACCCCCCCCAGGATGAAGATGATGAGGCGGGGGCCGCTGCGGTACTCGCCGGGGGCCTTGTTCTTGTGCCAGTGGCCGTAGCGGGCACTAGGGAGGGAGGAGAGGGGTTAGGGACAGCCCTGCAGCGCACCCCGCATTGAGTTCGCTTATTAAATAAATCCCCAATTAATTAGCTCCCAAGTGGCTGCGAAAGCAGGTGATGTCCTCGGTGGCTTTCCACCCGCGAGGGCGGCTCCTGTTCTGTTACGGGTGGGGAAACCGAGGCACGGGACGGCCGCGAGGGGTAGGGCAGGGGCTGGGGGCCGGTGCCCGCCCCAGCGGGACCCACCTGACGGCGGTGGTGCTGAAGGAGGCGGAGGAGCGGGTGGAGATGTACGGGTAGTGCTTGGTGTCCAGCTTGTCGTCGATGGCATCCTGCAGGGAAGAGCCTCAGTGAGCAGCCGGGCACTGACGACACCCACGTCCCCACTCCTCCCTCACCCTGTCCCCAAACCCCACCGTGGCGTAGCCCCGCGGCACAGACATTGGGCAGGCAAAGCCCTGTCGGTGCAATTAGGTCTGTCTCATTTGCATATATTTGCATACATTTGCGTTGGGTGGCATTGGGGGAGGATTTGGTTGAGCTCCTGAAGTTCGGTGCAGCTGGGAGGGGGAAGGAGGCGCCTCTGCTGCGGGGCAGGGGCAGCGCAGGGGCTGCAGCGGGGCACGGGCTGAGGCTCCCCCTGACCTCGAGGTGCCTGCCGGGGCAGGGAAAGGAGGACGGGGCCCTCCTCTCCTTTGTTTTCTGAGTGCCTCAAGGGCTGGAACTGATCTCCAAGCAGCCCAGCTGGGGCCCCCACCCCTGGGGTAAGGTAAGGAAGCTGCTGCTTTGTTCTTGGTGCTCACAGCTGGGGCACTAAGGTTATCCGCGAGCTGTTTGCTGGGACCTGGCTGCGCTGTGCAGTCCCCACAGATCTCGGGGATCAGCTTCAGGGTGCCCCAGGTGCAAAACGGGGCGAGAGAGTTTGCACGGAGGTGGGTGGAGGAAGGCAAGAGCGAGGCTGCGTGCTTTTGGAAATGAAGGGTGCCTTCAGGCAGAGCCTGGGCTGCCACCGTGTCGTGTCCCCCCCAAAAAATACGGCCCCGGGGCCAGCTGTCCGGTCAGTTTGTCTGCCTGTCTGCCTGTCTGTGGGCGCAGGTGGGAAATGCTTGTGTTGGGGTGCAGCCTCGGTGCCTGGGATGCTGTGGGTGAGCCCCACGAGGTTACTCCGACTCGAGGGGTGGCCGAGGGGAAGCAGTGAGGAGGAAGGCGATGCCTGGAGGAAATCATTTCTTGGCTCTGCCCGAGCGTGGGGCTGGGCTTTGTACTGTGGGGACGCTTGGGACACCACGTTCTGGGGGCTGTGCAACCCCCCCCCAAGGCCCGGTGTGCACATGGGGGCCAGGAAAGCTTCCAAAATCCCTCCCTACCTTGGTACAATTGCAAAGAAACCCCCGCAGCCACTGCCTGCGTGGCACCGCAGGGCTGCGCGTGGCAGGGAGATGTCCCGGGGGCGCTGGGCTGGGAGCCCCCTGCTCCCCACAGGTCCCTGCCCGGTGGTGCCGAGGTCCCTGCTGTGCTCCCCATCCCCGCCGTCGCTGTCTCACCTCCATGATGTCCTTAATGACGGGGGTCCATCGGGAGAGCTGGTAGGTCTGCTCGCTGATCCGCTCCTTCCGCTCCGGCTTGCTCCGGCGGCGCAGGGTGGACTGGGCAGGAGGACGGGGACACCCTGAGCCACGGGAGGGCCACCCCAACGGGGACGTCCCGGGGGACACGAGCAGGGCGGGGGCCTTCCCGGGGGCTGAGGGGGGGGCGGGAGGTGGACACTCACGTCTGTGATGATGGGCACCCCGAGGTGGGCCATGTTGGTGATGATCTCGCTGTCCTCCGCCGGGATCTGGGCGTGCTGGATCAGCTTGTTCAGGTTCTCCTCGGTGATGCCTGGAGAGAAATGGGGAGATTTTTTGAAAATGGGTCCTGAGGAATGCCTGCGAGCAGTGGCACAGCCCCTTGATGTCACCTCAGGACACCTGGCTGGGTGGCAGTCCCACCGGGCTGAGCTTTTCCACCCAGCTTTTGCTGGCCCGACCCCCAGCCCCGCTCCCGGAGCTGCCCGCATCTCCTCTCCCCCGTCCCGCTCTCCTCACCGTTCTTCAGGAAGATGTACAGCAAGATGATGCGGATCTTGTCGTAGGTGCTGACGTTCCCATCCAGCAGGATGGGGACGATGGCCCTCATGGGGTCCTTGATCTTCTCACCTTCAGCATCAGTGCCCATGGCCAGGTCCTGCAGAACACGGGCGCGCTCATCACCGCTCACCACCTCTGGGCTGCTGGGCAGGAGCCGCTGTCCCCTGCCATGCCATGGGGTTACGGGGGGTGTGGGGGGTGCCGGTACCTGTTCAACTCTGCAGAGCTTGTCCACCGTGCCCTGGTAGTGCTTCATGCAGTCCTCGGCCAGGTGCAGGTGAGTGGAGTACTGGGGAGACACGCGCGGGGCGGACACCCTTGCAGGGCTGCAGCAGCCCAAGGTCCCCGTGCCACCACCCCAGCGCTGCCAGCCCCAGCCCGGAGCCACCTCCCACGGCCAGGGACCCACCGGGAAAGACACCTTTGGGTGCTGCCCGGGAGGCTCAGCACCAGTCGCCCTGCTGGGACCTTTCCCGTGTTTGCTCTACCTTGCTGAGCTCCTTCTGGTACTGCGGCATCTTCTTCAGCATCTGGGACAGGTCTCTCATGGTGGTCTGCGAGGGAAGGGGACCTGGTCACCCTGGGGGACCTGGGGCCAGGACCCTGAGCGGGAAGGAGAGGACCCTGCCCAAACATCCCCCTCTGTTGGGGTTAGGTGAGACACGCGTGCACCCCGTGCTGGGGGGACCCGGGTGCCCCTCCAAGGGCACCTTCCCCATTCCATCAGCCCCAGGTGTGGGGCCAGTGCCCCACGGCTGCCCCCTGCCCATCAGGGACCCTCCTCAGGTGCCCCCGAGAGGCTTTGCCGCATCCTGGCCCTTGGGTGCCTGCGCTCGCCGGGAGGTGTCACCTTATCGCCTGTGTTCATCCTCTTGCTCGACGAAAACTCCTTCAGGGACCGGGTCACCTCCCTGGGGACAGGAGGAGGGCACAGCCGTCACCGTGGAGGGGACCGACCCGAGGGGCTGGTGGGGTGCCCAAACGCACCCATGTGGGACAGGGGCAGCAGGGAGGTGCCATGGGGACACTCACTGGGACACCTCCGCGATGTGCTTGTGGCGAAGGGAGACCCAGAGGTCGTCGTCCTCGTCCAGGAGAACCTCCTTAACCCGGGCCTCCCCGATGCCGCTCGTCTCGTACCTGCGAAGAGGGCAGGAGCGGGGCGGAGGGGACGGGGTGTATGGTCACACGTGGCTCGGGGGGGACATGGGGGCGGGTGGGGGCTGTTCTGGGCTCTGCCAGCAATGGGGCGAGGTTATTCCAATTTGATTTTATGTCCCAACACCTTCTACCCATTTATAGGTTGGGAAGGGGTTTAGAAAAGGCTTTTGCATCAGCCCTGTGTCGGGCCAACATCATCCCCGCCAGGCTGTGGCTGGGGATGGGGTCTTGCTGGTGGCAGGTGACCACGGGGGTGGCACTCACTTGTAGACGTCGTTCTCGATGGGCAGCAGGTCGTAGCTCATGGCCTGGAAGGTCAGCTCGTGCAGCACCGGGGAAGCGGGGTCGAAGCCACGGTCCAGGATGAGGAGCTGGGAGCGAGCCTTGTCCGGGCCCTGCCGAGCCACCGGAGCCGTCAGTGGTGGTCCCCGGTGCACCCTTCCCCCCCGGTCAGGGGGTCCCCGGCGAGCAGAATGCCCCCCTCGTGCCTCCCCTGCTCACCTCGCCCATGGTGGGGTCGTCAGCCTTGTAGGCATCCAGCTTGTCCTGGATGAGCTGTGCCAGCATGGCGTTGTCTTTGTAGTCCCTGGGGAAGGAGGAGGAGGGAATTTTCCTTTTCCCCTCTCCCCGGGGAACTTGGTGCCCTGCTTGGCCCTGCTCCGTCCTTCACGAGGCGTCACCTGGACGCCAGGCTCCCAGTCCCCAGCTCCGCAGAGCACCCCTGGGTGCCTCGGCGTGCCCCTTTGTGCCACCTCCCTCCCGTCCTCACCCGCGGTACCGCACGGCCGGGTACTCCTTCAGCGTGGCGCACAGCGTGGCGATCTGCTCCGCCAGCCGCTCCAGGATCGGGTTCTTCATCTGGGCCTTGTGGGGGCTGTAAAAGCTCTGGAAGGAGTCGGCCGAATCCAGGGAGTAGACCTGGGGAGGGCGGCGGGAGGGCGCTCAGCGGGGCCGGGCTGCAGGGGGGCATCGAGCGGCCCCGGCGGGTTGGGGAACCTGACCCACACCCAGGCAGGTGCCGGGTCCAGGCTGCAGGTTCAGCGATGTTCGGGGTGTCCCTTGGGCTTTCAGCTGCCACCACCGTGCCCCGACCCCCTCCCCATCCCCTGCTCCCTGGTGCAGCCCCGGGGCACGTGCGGAGCCCCCAGGAGCTCTCCCAGCCCCTGCACTCAGCATCGCCTGCGCCCAGGCAGGGAACCAGGGAGGGGAGGAGGAGCAGGGGCAGTAAAACCAAAGCCAATCCTGCCGTGCACGGGGCCGCCAGGAGCTCACCTTCCACCTGCCCTCATCACGGTCTCCCCAAAATCCAGTGCCACCCATTCCTCCCCATCCCCCTCGTCCCTGCGGCAGGGGGCTGGCTGCCCGGTGCTCCCGGCTGGTGCCGTGCCGGGGGGGCAGAGCCTGACAGCACTGGCACGGGGCCAAGGCGCTAAATCCCCGCAGCCGATCAGCCCCGAGACGTAATCGAAGGGGACAGGGCGGTGGGAGCAGCGCGGGGAGAGGGCTCGCGGGGGTTTGCGGCTCCTACGCAAATCCTGCTGGGCTGGGGAGGGACCCGGAGCACCCCCCTCTGCCCCGTCCCCTGGGACACCCCAGCGCGGACCCACCTGGGACTCGGAGGGCAGGAAGGCGATGTTGATCTCGGTCAGGGTCTTGATGACCTTGGCAGCTCGGGATTTCACCAGCTCGTTGAAGAGGGCGTCGGGGCAGGCTGGAGGGGAGGGAGAGGAGGAGACAGCGCTCAGGGCATGGCGGTCGCGCTCCTGTGCTCCTGCTGTGCCCAGGCATCCCTCCCAGCTGCTTTTCTGTGCATGTTTTAGTGGAATCGTTCCCTTCTCTTGCTTTGCACGATGCGTTTTGTGAGGGGGAATGCTGCCTGCAATGCCTGGGGGTGAGGAGCCCGGATCCCACTTTTGGCACACACAGACCCACCCGTGGCCATGTCCCAGCCCCATCCCGCAGCTCCCTGTGGGCACCCCCTGCTCTCTGCTCCTTGCCCCGGCCCCGCAGCACTCACAGTCAGTGAAGAAGACGTGGGCAGCTCTGTACTTGGAAGTGGGGGGGTCCTTGAAGTCGTTGATGAGGGAGTGGATGGACTGCAAGAGAGACGTGAGCGGCTCGTGGCACCCCGAGCCCGGGCAGCAGCACCCTGCACCCTCAGCCCTGCACCCCGTGGGGGCTTGGCACTGCCCCCTTGGCACCAGACCCGTGCCAGGGTGCTCCCATGGGCACAGATCCTCCTCCTGCCCCCAGCCCCTGCTCACCTTCTCGGAGGGTGTGATGAGATAGACGGCCTCCAGGCTGGGCAGCGGCTCCCGGCGCTTGTTGATGTCTTCCACAACTGGGGGGGAAATGCAGGGGCCGTGCCAGGGGGGTGGCAGCAGCTGCCAGCCCCTCGGTGCCCAAAACGTCCCTGGCTGCTCGCCCCTGCCCGCACGGCAGCTGGGGCTGTCCCCAGCCCGTCCCAGCCCTGTGTCACCCTACGGGAGGCACTTGGGTGCTTGGAAAGGTCCCGGGTGGGGGCGGTGGATTTGTCTGTGTGCCGCTGTGCCGCGGCTGCTTTGGTCTCTCCCCGAGTCCCTGTGCTGCAGGGGAACACCTGGGGGTGATGCTCTGCCTTGGGACGTGGTGGTACCCCCGGGGACAAGCCCCCAGCACCTCCCGAGGCACCGCCAGTGTTTCTGTCTCCTTTCTGAGTGCCGCAGGCAGCTATCTGTAGGGCTGCGATAAAATAACACCTGGCCTCCTCCTCGCCATCCTGCTCAGACCCAAGCACTGCCCGGAGGCGAGGTGCTCGGGCTCCCTCGGCCCCCATGGGCTGAGAGGGGGCCCAAAGGCACTTGGCACGGGGTGGAGATGGGGAGGGGGGCTGAGCGCCAGGGGTGCGCTTGCCCTTCCTGCAACAAGCTCCGCGGGAGGCGTGCGTGGCGCAGTACTCACTCGTGATGCCCTCCGTCATGATGTCGGTCATTTTGCAGCAGGAGGACAGCATGCGCATGCTGAGCTGGTCCACCACCAGCACCTGGGGACAGCGGGCACCAGCTGGGGACGGGGCAGCGGGGCAAAGCCCTGCCCTGCACCCCACCGGTGCCCTGGGGCTCCCAGCCCGCTGCGACCCCTTCCCAGCTTCATCCTCCTCCTCCTCCTCCTCCAGCCCCGCTGCTCACCTTCCATTCTCCCTTCTTCTTCACCTTCCGGATCACATCGTGCATAATCTCTGCAAGAGAGAGGGAGCAGGGGGCGGTGTGAGCACCCCCAGCCTCCCTGCAGGACCCCAGGGTGCCCACCTGCAGCGGGGGGTGGGGGCTGTGCTGGGGCACTGGAACCCCCCCATTGCTTATGGGCCCCCACTGCCCCCCTCCTGGGGGTCCTAAAATTGCCATCCTGGGGTGGCCGAGAGCAGCCACGCGCTCAGTACGGTTTCTTTTTGGGGTGGCAGGAGTGTTTTGGGGACCTGGCACAAGGGGTGGCCCCCGGCACCCACACGTGGCTGAGCGCAGGAGCTGAGCCCACCCAGCGGGGAGCAGGACCCAAAAGCGCGCCCCAGATGGCGGAGGGCCGGGGGGGTCCCCAGGGGCCACCCCGCACGCCTCAGCCCTAATCCGAAGCGCCGGGAAAACAACAGCGGCTTAAGGGCTCCTTTTAGCAACAAGACCCCGGCGGCCTCAGCCCGCTCCTTGTAATCCCCCGCAAGCTCATTTCGCACCCGGCCCTGCCGCGCTTACACAACCAGCCGGGGCCGTTGTCCCCGCGCTGTCCCCTCGGCCAGGCCACCCCTGCCCGTTTCCTGGGTGCAGGCACCCCGGTATCCGTGATGGGGCGGGGGGGCAAGCCCCAGAGGTCCCCTTTGTCCCTGGCAAATGAAGTGTCACCCCTGCAGAGCTGGTGGGCTGCCTGGCTGGGCTTGGGGAAGGGTCTGCGTCCGTGTGCTGCCATGCCACGTCCTGGTGCTGCCCTCCTGGGGGGCTTTGGTCCAAGCTCCTGGTGCCCAGGACAGGGATGGGGGTACCCAATTAAAACCCCATCAGGAAATGTTTCTAAATTACATAATGCGGAGGTGTGGGGGGGGCAGTTGGTGCAGATGCCACCCTGCCAGCCTCGTCCTGGGGAGCCTTCCCCATGGGAGGAGCCCCACGGGTGCTGTTCCCACGGGCAGAGCTCGACGCAGGATTACATGGGGCAGCGGGGGGGCTGAATTTGCCTCATTCCAGGACAGGGCTTGAGGGAGGCACACAGAGGGGTCTGCCTGGGGAGCTCCCGGCCCCATAAATGTCTGTGTTGGGGTGATGCTGAATTCGGGTGCGCAGCCCCACTTCCTCGCCCTGCCACGTGCTGTGAAGCTGCAGGGGCACGGGGCTGGCAGCAGCGTAAAACCCCCTGCACAGCTCCGAGGTTCCCGCTGCTGCCGGTGCACACGCGGCTCCTTCCCCCATAGGTGTCCCTGGGGGAGCCCCAAAAGATGCTGGCCGTGACCTTGGGGTGCTGGGACATGCTGGCCTTGGTCACATCCCGTAGCCTGTCCCTTGGGTGCGGGGCACCTGCAGGCCACCGGGGGGTAACTGGGAACAGGCGGCGTTGGTACCGCGGTGGGGCCACCCTGCGCGCCCCCAGACCCCGTGGTGCACCCAAACCCGGGTCAGCCAAGCAGCAAAAAAGCAGTGCCTTAACGGGGAGTTTTGCTTTGCTGCAGGCAGGGTGCAGCAGGGAGGGCTGCCCACGTTGTCCCCTGGTTCTCTGCTGGGTGCTGGGACCCCCCACAGCCCCTGCACCGCACCGAGCCGACATGCCCCCATCGGGGCTGCGTTCGCTCAGCTTTGAGCAGCCAGCACCTGGAGACAAACGTTGCCAGCTCCTGCCAGAGGCTCCTTCCCCCTCTTCATTCCTCGTCTTTGGCTCCTTCCCCCGCGCGAGGACCCGGGGATAACAGCGCTGTTTGCAGGGCACAGCCTGCGTCCGACACCAAGCACAGAGCACCGAGGTGATCCCGGCGGGGACAGGGCTGGGCTCCTGGAGCCACGCAGCCGGGCAGAAATCCTGCCCCTGCAGCAGCGTTTTGCTCCGGGGCAGGGAGAGGAAGGAAGGAGGGAGGCTGGGAATGAGCGTCCTGCAGCCAAGGGCTGCGGGGAAGGTGCCTCGGGTGCAAAGGTTGCTGCAGGGAGGTTGCACCCAGTGAAGATGGCAAGGGAGAGGGGATGCCAGTGAAGATGAGCTATCGAGGATGAGCAATGCGAAGGCATCCTTGAGGCAATTCGGCACGCAGCAAGAGGGGAAACAGCAGCTTCCCTGTTCCTTGGGGACCTTGAGTCACGCCTGGTCACTCCTGGGCAGAGATGCTCTCCTGTACCCACAACAGCAGGTCAGATGCTGCAGCTCGTGTCCTCAGACGGTCTCAGCCAGAGCTTTGGGGCTCTAACGTCAGCTGGTGACGCTCACAGCCGAGCTTTTCCTCTTGGAGATAGCCCAGGTTTCAGGGGGGAATTCACGTGCGTATCCAGCCCACCCAGTGCCTCCACCACTCGGACGCCTTCGGCGCGTTGCTTCTGCTCCCTTCAGGCTGGAAGATTTTAATCACAATTTCTGCTGAGAACGGACAACGCCGACAGCTCGGGGCTTGTCCTCCGAGGCAGAGAAGACACCAACACCCACGGACAAGGAAGCCCGTCTCACCTCCAGTAACGTGGTCCTAAACGTGCCACCCCGGGACCCCTCGTGTGACGCACCAGAGCTGCCACCTCCCCGGCCACCCCCTCGCTCGGCAGGGCTCCTCCTGGGGTGACGGGTGGCAGGGAGATGTCCCACCGCTTCGTCTTCAGCCGGGGCCAGAGGCTGGTGACACGGTGGCCTAGTAGGACTGGCGCCCGCCCGTCGCTGCAAGAGGCTTAGCGGTGTTACTGAGCCGGGGCTGCCCTGCCTGCCTCGGGGACCGACCCCACACCTCTGCTCCTGGGGGAAAAGGTCCTCCGGCAGTGGAATCAGCAGAGCCGGGTCCCGGCCAGCACCGGGTGCTGGAGCACCAGGACGGGGGTGCTGCTCCCAGGGGTGTTTGGCAGCGATGGCCAAATCCTTCCCTACTGCAGAAATTATGAAACCAAAGTCCTGCTGCTTGGAGAAATGCTCCTCTGCAACCACGTCCCCGTTCCTGCCGTGGTGCGGGATGGAGTGCTGTGAGGGATGGAAGGACACCAGAACTGCCCACGGTCCTACAGGGCTGGGTGACCCCAACCACGGGCTTCTCCTTGCCACACGCAGGGCTCAGTCCCTTCACCCTCCTCCTGCGCTCTCCGTTTGGGATCCAGGGTCCTGGAGCCGCCCTGGGAGCTGGACCCAGAGGCCCACGGTGAGGTTTGCTCCAGACCCACCTCCGCCTCGCGGAGCTGTCACGACGCATCCTTGAGACGAGCGTGTTTGTCTTCGGGTTGGCTTGGCAACTGCTTTTTGCTGGTTCGTTAACTAATTGGTGAAGGCAGTGCGAATGTTACCTACACAGAACCACGCTCAGATGGAGCAGACCACGTATCCACCTCCGGACCGCCCTCAGCTGGGGACCTACAGGTGCCAGCGCCCCGTCCCCAGGCGGTCCCTGGTCAAATAGGACCAGAGGGAGGCAGGAGGCCATCAGCCCACTGGGGCACGAAGAAGAATTGCATTTAAGGGAGCCAAAACCACCTTCACAGCCTGGAGAGGGGCAGGGCAGAGACCCGGAGAACGGCTCAGGCATTTGGGAGTGCAGCCAGAAGGACATGAGGAAGATGAAAGGCACGATCAAAAAATCAAAAAACGGTAAAATTCATAAGGATTTTCACTGCGGGACCGCTCCTGACACGGGTTCTTCAGGTCTGCACGAGGACCTGGGCGTTGAGCAGAGCTTCTCCTGCCGGGTGCTCAATGGGGCACAGACCACAGCAGGTCTCTTCTGAAGGCATCGCCCTTCCCAAGGCTTGTTCTCTTCCCCCAGGCGTTCCCACCCTCGGAGGAGATGCTGAGGAGATGCCGTACCCGGCCGCCAGCAGCTGCAGGAGCCAGGAGCTTTCCTGTGGCAGGACGGGACACCCAGGGCCACCACATCCCGGGGTAGGTGACCCCCAGGGGTAGGTGATGCTCTCCTCCGTGCACAGCCATGGCTTTCTGCCCGGGTTCTCCTCCACGTTGACCAAGAGGGAGCAAAACGCCAACATCCCGGGGTAGCGCGGGTCCAACTCCAAGCGGTCCCCTAGTGGCACATCTCCCCATCCCGTGGGCTCCACGAAGGACCCTCCATGTGAACGTGTGCCGACCTGTGCGTGCCCATTCCCGTGTCTCTACGTGGTTGGTCTGGAAGCCCGCACGCCACTGCGCCTTCAGCCTGATTTATTTTCTCCCTCCAGAACACAGGAGCCGTGAGCTCCTCCCCGCACGGCGAGCTGGTGGGCGCAGCATCTGCTGACGGCCGCGTGGTGGTGAGACTCCTCTTAAACGCCTGGGTTTGGGGAGGAATTTCTCCCAGACTATTTTTCCTCAGAGGTGCCAAGGAAATGGACCCAGACTTATTTTTTTATTTATTAAGAGAGGAAATTTCTAGGCCTGGTGGCTTTTTCTCCTTTCTTGCACATGCAGACCTCAGTGGGTGGACGCAGACCTGCCGAAGTGATCGGCAGCACTCATGGTGATGTATGGACAAGTATTTTTCAGGCCCAGGTGTAGGCCATGGTCTGGAGACTGAAATTGCTAAATTTTCAAGCCGTGACCCAACTTGGAGCCGATGCTGGAGGCAAGGCAAAACGATCCCACGAGGACAAACACAAAAGCCCCAGCAGGGGCTTTGCCAAGCGCCCACGCTCATCAGTTGGGTCTGCTCCCGGCTGTGGGGACGGGGCACGCCGAGCTGATGGCAGGGCTGGAGGCTCTGCCCCATGCAGGGAGGAGGATGAGGAGGATGCGACGTGCTCCCATGCCATGTCCCCACCACGCTGGCCCGGTCCTGTGCCCTTCATCACCTCCTCTTCCTCCTCTTGTGCGTGGCAGGGACCTGCCCAGAGCTGGCTATGGGGCAGCACGCACGCCCCGTAGCCCGAGGTGGATTCGGAGCATCCTGTATTTGGCCCCAAAATCCTCCCGTGCCCTCAGAAAGGTGCTGGCAGCACGAGGTGCCCCCAGCCGCCCGGTGAGTCACGCACCAGCTCCGCAAGGTCCCCAGGGGCCCTGGCTGTGCCCTGAGGCTGGCAGCGAGCCCGCGGCCCTGCCCTGCCCTGCCAGTGCCACCCAGCGCGGCGTGCACCCGCTCCCTGGGCTGGGACAGACGGGGACACCGGGTGACATGGCACGGGCTCAGCGCTGGGGGTCCAGGGGGATTTTTAGTGTGGGCTGGAGGGAGCTGCCGTGAGGATGCTCTGCCCTGGGGCAGGGTGGCCCCGGGGGGCAGCAGGGGTCTCCTGGGGCTGCTCCGCTTCAGCCAGCCTTGGTGACAAAAGGCCCCCCCCTGGGGACGTCGTTCCCCTCTTGCAGGTGAAGGTGTCCGGGGGCTTTCAGACCCAGCACTGGTCCTGTGGTGACGACGCTGCCCATCTTGCCTCGCTGCTGATGGCTCGGTGAAGCCAGCCCACCTTCCTCCTCCTCCTCCCTGCAGGGTGCTGCGGGAAGGCTCCTCGGGGACCCAAAGAGGCCCTGAGGCTGCCTGGGTGCAGCTGTAGCCGGGGATAGGCGGGGACAGGAGGAACGTCCACCCGGTGGGGGTCAGGTGAAGATTTGGGGATGGGGGCCTCAGAGGTGGGCCCAGCTGCCACCGTCGGGTGAGATTTTTCCAGCTGACACCCGAAGACACTGGGAGGACCGGCCCCAGAGGGGAGCAGGTCCTGGTATGGATGCGGCCATCGCTGCTGGATGTGGGGAGGTGCAGTCACAGCCCGCCTGGGGGGTGACAACGGGTGGCCAGGGCACCTGTGACACCATGCCCACCCGCTCCCAGCTCTCCAGGGCCCCCAGAGCGCATCCTGCTCCAGCACCAGCTGGTCAGAGGAATAATCCTGGCCTGGAGGGAAGCCAGGGCGGAATGCAGCTCTGGAGGTGGGGCCGTGGCGGCGCGCAGCATCTCTCCATCCCTCCATCCATCCCTCCTCCCTCCTTCCTTCCCTCCTCCGAGGATGCCCGCAGAGGGATCCTGCCCTCGGGTCAGCCCCAGGGCACAGGCTCAGCCCTCCGGCTCTCCTGGGTGAGCGTCTCCCCGCTCTGCGGGTGCTCCTCGGGGAATCGCTGTCCTGGTGCAGTGGGGGAGAGCCGCAGTGGGGAGGGGGAGCTCTGGGTACCCTGCGGCTCCTGGCACCGGGGAGCAGCCCTGGCTGAGAACAGCACCACAAGGCAGTGAGACCCGGAGCCCCCTGCAGCAACTTGAGGAGCCCCCAGCCCCAGGTTGGGGGTGGGCTGGACCCCCCCGGAGCTCCCGCAGGGGCCCCATCCCTCCATCCTATGCAGCATTTTGCCCGCCCGCGGAGCCCTGCCCTCTCCTTCCAGCCACCCACGCTCCGCAGGCAGCCCCGCTGTGGGGCTGGCGCCCTGCTGCCCCTTACATTCCCCGGCCCGGACCCCTATTTTTGGGGACGAGCAGCCGGGTCCGTTACCAAACCCCCAAGGGACGGATCCGGCCACATTTCCATGATGCTGGCTTGAGCCTGTGTGCGTGCACACGCGTGTGTGTGTGCGTGTGTGCACAGCCGTGGTCGCTGCCAGCCTGTGACAATGAATGAAAATCAGGGACAGGGGACACGCAGCGGTGCTGGTCTCCGTCCCCTCTTCGCTGAGGGCAAGGTCCTGGGGCCCTGCCTGGGGGGCTGCAGGATCCGTCCCCCCCACGGCTGGGGGCTGGGGGCTGAACCTTTCTCTCCCCATCCCCCTGCTCAGGCAGGGGGGCGTCCAGCCCCCCAGGATGACACCAGGCGAAGTCCCCCCCCCCTCCTGCAGCAGAAAACCGAGGGGACATTTTCCTGCATTTTCCATTTCATTTCCCAACCTGCTCGGCTCTGACCCCCCCCCCCC
>NW_023304443.1:30199-30489 GCF_011077185.1 Oxyura jamaicensis
GGGGGGGGGACGCTTGCGCAGCCCCCTCCCCGGGCAGGTGCCGGCTGGGAACAAAGCGGGGCCATCAATCGGGGGGGGATCCCCCCCCCTCCACCACCACCCACCCGATCACACCACCAGCCCCGGCCGCACCATCTGCACCGCTGCGGGAGGGTTTCGCTGCCTCCGCAGCCGGAGCCATCGCGGCCGCGGGGATTTCTCCCATTGACCCCCCCAAAAAAAAACCCAAACAACAAAAACCAGCCCCTGCTACGGAAATAAACCCCGCAAGATGGGCGCGGGGGGGGGGG
>NW_023304444.1:0-1474 GCF_011077185.1 Oxyura jamaicensis
GCGACTCCCTCCTCCCAGCAACAGAGTGTCCCAGAGCTCGGCCAGACGCGGGGCTGAGCCGGCCCCGCCGCCCGGCAGCCCGTCTCCCCCTGCCGCCCCGGAGCGCTGGGCAGCGCCGCCGCCTGCCCCATGGATATTGCAACAGGTCCCGAGTCCTTGGAAAGGTGCTTTACGCGGGGCCAGTCGGACTGCTCAAAGATGCTGGACGGTATTAAAATGGAAGATCACCCTCTGCGCTCGGGTCCGGCCACGTTAGGAGTGTTACTGGGTGAGTTGCTACTCGTTTCTCGGCTATGCCAAAAAGTAAATCCTGCTGCTCCCCTGGCTCCGCTCGGTGCCCGGGGCTGCGCTCTGACGGAGCCCGAGCCCGGCTGGCTGCGGGATGAGCAGCCTCGCCCCGGGCTGCAGGCGGGCGCGGAACTTTCTAACTGACACTTGCGGGGAACGGACCTGGAGACGGCCACGCTCGCCCTTGCCGAGGTCCGAGGCCGGCCGAGCTGCGCTGCCTGCCGCTGCCCGACTCCGGGCGCCGCGGTGGGGCCGGGGTCGGGGCCGGGGCTGGGCGGGAGAACGGCGCGGGGCCGGGGAGGCGCGGGCCCGTCCCGCCGCTTCACGCTGCTCTTTGCCGTTCCCAGGGTCGGACTGCCAGCACCAGGCCGTGTGCGAAGGCTGCCAGAGGCCCATCTCGGATCGGTTTCTGATGAGGGTGAACGAGTCCTCCTGGCACGAAGAGTGTTTGCAGTGCGCGGTGTGTCAGCAAGCCCTCACCACCAGCTGCTACTTCCGGGACCGAAAGCTCTACTGCAAACAGGACTACCAACAGTAAGAACACTCCGTGCGTCCCGCCGGCCTGGCTCGGCTCAGCCCGGCCTGGCGCGGCTTGGCAGGGCCCGGCTCGGCCCCGCGGTGCCCGCCGGCAGCGAGCAAAGCCCTGGCAGCGTGGCCAGGCCCGCCTCGGAGGCACGCTGCGAGACTCGGAGCGTGTTTCTGAGCGGGCCGCCGTTGGCAGCTTCCCACCGCGATCTTGCGAACGCCCAGCGCCCCTCAGGGACGGTGGGCAGCGCCCGTGCCGCGGGCCCGGGGCTGCTGTGCGTGGCGGCCCCGGCTAGCGGGGACCCCGGCGCCGAGGCGGAGCGGCCGCCTGGAAATTAACGTTGCAGCGAACGGCGCTGAACGAGCGTTGAGCCAAAATGTCCTTCCGAAGGGGGAGCTGCCCGCCGCGGGCTCCACAGGGCTTGGACCCGTTGCGGTTCGGGGTCCTGCGGTGCCGTCGGAGGGGGGCGGCGGCGGCTCGGCGCGGCCCGGTCCGGCCCGGCCCGGCCCGCCGCAGCTGTCGCCACCTGGGCTGCGGAGGCACCGCAGGGCCAGTCCGCCCGGGGTCGAGCCCCGTCCCTCCGGCGCCCCGGAGCTGCGCGGGGACAGCCCCAGCGGCCGGCCCGCGGTCAGTGCCGGCCGCGCCCGGCGCTGCTCAGGG
>NW_023304445.1:0-2268 GCF_011077185.1 Oxyura jamaicensis
CGGAGCGCGCGGGGGCGAGCGCCGACGGCGGGCCGAACCACTCAGAGCGGGCGGGGCGGGGCCCGAGCGGCCCGCCCCGGCCGGGCCCCGCCCCCCCGGCCGGGAAACTTGCGATTGGGCCGTTCGAACGGTCACGTGGCCGGGTGAGCGCCGCTCCGGCCCCGCCCCCGTTGCTATGGGAACGCGCGGCCGAGGCCTCGCCGCCCGCCGAGGGGCCCGAGGCCGCCCGGCCGGGGAAGCCGCTTGAGGCCGCGACTCCCTGGGGCCCGGCTCCCGCCGCCCGCCCGTCCTCCCGCAGGCCGGCGCTGGCCGTGACACGCGAAGCGAAGCGCGCGCAGCAGTCACCCACCTGCCCCGCGCGGCTCCCTTCCCGGCTCCCACAGCGCGGCACAGAGCGAGCGGAGCCCTCCGGGGAGGGGGAAAGCGCCCGGGTCCTGCGGCCGGGAGCCCCGGTGGGCATCCCGGGGGTGTGTAATGGTTTGGGTTCGGCTGGAAGGAGCCCTGTCCAGAATAAAGCCTCGTCCGCGCCTCTGTGACATTCCCGGACATGTGGCCGACAGCTCGGTCTGTGAGGCTCACCAGAGCTCTTAATCCTCCTCCTCGGCTCCCGCTCACCTCTCCTCTCAACCAGGGCTGGCACCGCCGTCATCACACCTTCACTCAGGACCGTAACCTGGATGGCATCCCTTTGATCTGGGGCTCAACCACGGCTCACGTGGGCTGCGTTTGGCCGTTGTGGGTTATTTCTGGGTAACAACCAGCCTTTTACCGTTCCTCCAAGCAATAAGCACACTTACTCAAATTCTAATTATCTTCTATCTCAATTACTGTGGCATTTTCTGGTCTAAACAAATGTGTTCGTAGTGTCCTCCAGCTTTATTACAAGCGCTACTCCAAAGATCTTTTTTATGATTATTATTTTGAATATTTCACAAACCCGTTTGCGTTTGTCCACTGAGGGCGAAGTTTCACAGACCAGCTGAGCGATTCCAGTGGTTAGCTGGTACTGAAATGAACGGGACGCTGCTGCCTTGCTCCCCTGTGCCAGCTCCAGTGCTGAGCTCACCCCATGGTACTCCAGTTCGCTTCATTAAATCACCAGAAAGCTCATCTTCGGGGTTATTTTTTCTACTAGTTTATCAGGCTGAGTCAGGTCATTACAGCATGAGATGACGGCTGGAGAACGACTCTCTGTGCTCTGCTTTCCTCTCGGTTATGGCCTTTCGCTACCTATTGTCTGTCATTTGCTGGAGCAGTTGCAGTTCCTTGCCTTCAGTTGCCCACTGATGCCAGGCTCCATTATCTGGCCTTCGCAGGATCGCACAAACGTCTTCACGCCAGAGCCTTTGGTGGCACTCTAATGCTTTTCACAGCCGTCCTGTAACATCCTTTTTAAAGCTTGCTTTTTGTCGAAGTGTACAGCTGTTTAGAGACTGCTAGGTCATGGTTTGCGGAGAAACTAACCAATATTGTCTTGTAATTGCCGCAGGAGATGGTGAAGGCAGGCTGTGTTGGCAAGTTTTAAAAGCGACTGCAGAAATGCCTGGCCAGTGGGCCACGGACAGGTAAACGTGTGCTAAAAGGACCCATGAACACCTCCAGTCCTGGACAGTCTGCGAGTTTGAAGCACACGGACCGCCGAGAGTGGCCAGGCTCATCTGCCCGCTCCAAAACAGCATCTGCTGTAGTCTGCTGGAGAGAAAATACGAGTCAGAGGGAGCGCTGGGCTAACCCAGTCCAACATTTGTCATGTTTTCAAACAATACCAGAATTGTTAAATGTATTTAACCAGAACCGTTAAATACCGGGGTTTGCGAAAGTTCTGTTTATCTAAATGCAACACGTTTTTGCTTGTATAAAGTGCTCTGTTTAGAAGCCATAGCACAGGTATAAATATACTAGTGCTGACAGGTCAAACAAGCGAAGCCTAGAGGGTTTGGGAATAAACTGGCACACCCTCAGGCGGGAAAGCGTTACCTTCACTTGCAGTAAGCGCGGCTGAACATGGGAACTACCGGGGCTTTCCTCAGGAAAGACCTGACGGAGCTATGTCAGGGGCGGTGTCTGGTTTGTGAACGCTCCCACTCACTGTCCCTACCCACGCGCTTCCCCGGGGGGTGGGAGCGCGTCACGGGGGGGCCCGAGCCGCTCGGCAGGACCTGCCTCGGGGCCGGCCCGGTCCCTCCAGCAGCCAAACGTACGGCGCCGGGCCGGGCCGGGCCTTTACCGCAACCCTGTCGCGACAGCGGCGGGTCCGCGCACGGCGGG
>NW_023304446.1:0-1830 GCF_011077185.1 Oxyura jamaicensis
CCCGCCGCCGCCGCCGCCATCCATCACCGCGGCCGGCGCCGTGACAGCGGGCCCGGGCGGCGCGGGGCCCCGCGGCTCACCTGCGGGCAGCGTAAATCAGCGCGGGGCCGCGGCCGGCGGCTGATTTATGGGGGCCGGGGGCAACTTGGGCGCCGGCGGCCTTTGTTCGGTAGGACCGCGGCTGGGGCGGCGCGGGCTTCGCCGGCACCGACCTCCCGGCGGCTTTGCCGCTCGTCTGCCGCCGCCCGGGACAGGGGGCGGCCGGGCCACAAAGTTACGGGGCCCGGCGGAGCCACGGGGACCGGGACGGGGACGGGGACCGCGGCCGAGCCGGGCTGAGCCGCCCCGGCAGCGCCGGGCTGCAGCCGAGGCGGGCGGCGCGGCCCCAGCACGGCGCGGGTCTCTGTTTTATCGGAACAACAAAAATCATTAATCAGCGACTCTGGTTCGGCCTCGGCTGCTTGCGATCTCTGCTACAGCGCTCGGGAGTTGCTCTGCCGGTGAGACGCCGGCTCTCCGCGGAGGAGCGGGGAGGAGAGGAACAAAACCCACACACACAACAAGACAAGGTTTAATGAGACGAAACCAACTTTGCTTGTGCCTCATCCAGGCTTTGGTCAGTGATGGTCATGATCTGATGGAGGATGTCCCCGATGTCCTGCTTCCTGCCGTCGCCGTCTGCCCCTTCGTGTCCGTGGGGAGGAGGCAGAGCCATGCCCCCCTGCACCGAGTGGCCGGCCAGGTTCACGCCGGCCAGAGTCTGCAGCATCCTGGACTGCTCGTCCATGCCGGCCTCCGCCGCAGCCCGATCGATGCTGCCGGGCGGAGCGGCGGGCGAGCGGGCTGCGCCGCCGGCGGGGAGCGGAGCGGGGGCTGCGGGAGGAAAAGGCGAGTGAATCTCCGGCTCCCGAAGTCAGTCTCAGTTCCCGACTCCTCGCTCTGTCCTCGCACACACTCGCGCGAAAAGAGAAATAAATAAAAAGGCAAAAACCAGATCGACAACAACAACAAAAAAATCAGTATCTGTGTTTGGACCGGGTCTCAGCAGTTTATTCCACTCTCTTCTCCTTTCCAGCGCAGTAAATCACGCTCTTCCTTAGTTACAGTCTTCTTTCATCATCATCATATCTGTGGCTGGGATAAATGACTTGATAAGGTTTCTTTGCAGTTTTCTTTCCTTGGTACAATCTTCCTCCAAAGCTTTATTTTTTTCCCCTTTTTATTTTTATTGTTGCTTTTTATGTCTTTCCCCACTTGTCCAAAAATCTTCTTTGCAAAAAGATGAAAAAAGTAAAAAAAAAAAAAAAAATCAAAAAACTTGCTTGCAAATCCCGAAGAAGTTAGGAGGGTGGCAAACGCAAAAACCACAACAAACCGAGCGAGCACCCCCACCCCCAAATTGCAACATAAAAAAAAAAGCCAGGAAAACACAATCACAGAGGGAAAAAAAATTAATTGCCCTCCCCCCAAAAATAACAAATGGCCCCAAGTCTGTGCAACGGGGGGAAACAGCAGCGATCAAAAGTTTGGACTCGCGCGAAGAAAAGAGCGGAAATAAAGGGGAAAGAACTGTAAAAAAATTAATTACACACTCTCTGCAAAGCAATGTGCAAAAATACCAGCCGGCCGGGATTTATGGGGCCGGCGGCGCGGTGCCGGTGTGTGTTTTATGGTGTTTGATGGCCGCTCCGTGAGGGATTGACAGCCTGCCAACGCCACTCACTCACCCCGCAGACGTGTCACCCTGTGAGCAGCGCCGCGGCCGCCGGCAGGGACGTGGGCCCGCCGCGCCCCGCCCCCGCCCCGCCCCTGCCCGCCGCCCGCCGCCCG
>NW_023304447.1:0-2574 GCF_011077185.1 Oxyura jamaicensis
CGGCAGGGGGCAGGCTGCGCCCGAGGCCGCCCCGAGCAGCCGAGCCGGGCCGGGCCGGGCCGGGCCGGGCCGCGGTCGCAGCGCGGTCGCCAGCTCCAGAAGACCGGGGAGCCCGCCCGAAGCCGGAGATCAGGCTTTGCGCCCGAGGGGCTGCACGCCCCGCGCGGCGAGGCGGCACGCTCCGCATCGGCTCGGCAAAGTCCGCATCCTGCGGAGCTCCCTGCGCACCCCGCAGGTTGCGGACACGGCTCCAGGGGCAGCGGGCGCAGCGCGTCCCGCGCCCCGACAGACCGCACGCACGCACATCGGGGAACGTCGCGCTGGGCCCGGCGGGGCGGCCCGCACGCACCCCCCGGGAGTGCAGAAAAAAGCACGGGCACAGACGGGGCTGCACACGCATGCACGCAGCCAGGATGCGCAGACACCCACACACCCGACCAGGGGCTACATGCTCACGCAGAGAAAACGGAGAGGTCCTTTCCTTCCTCTCTTTCGTTCAGACGGGGCCCCTCGCCGTCCCGGGCACGCACACGCAGCGCGGAGCACGGCGGATCTCTCACACACACATCTGCACACCCGCGGGGAGAGGGTCTCGCCACGCACCCACGGCCTAGCCCCTCCGGGCTCCCCGGCGCTCGGGTACACGCGTGCACGCGCCTGAGCGGGGCGGATGACGAGGGAAGCGGACGGGAGCGCCGCTCCCACGCGGGCGGTCACCGCTTCATCCTCGGCCGCAGGAGCTGTGCGAACCCAAGCGCACAACTGCAGCAGCCACGAAGGTTCCCTACGTGGATTCAAACCAGCGTTATTTACTCCTATACCCCATTCTTCCCTGCCTTGTTTAGGAAATACAGAAGGGTGACTGGTTGCTCAGCTCTCAAAATTAAAACAAAACACCTCAAAACAAAAAGATTTGTCTTGCAAATAAATACGGAATTAGAACCAAGCCACGGGGAGGAGGGGTTGTGTCAGGCTTAGTTATGTTTTATTTCTGTGATGGTTTTGCGCGTGGGTGTTTTAATTGTATTTTGTTTTTCGTTAAAAGCACTTTATAAACCGAATATAACACCTCATCGAATTGTTCTCGGGGTAAGAGGCAGGGATAACAATTATCCGGTGCAGTGTTCGTACACACACATGGCAAGAAGTAACAAATATTTGGTGTGATATTTGTGAGTAAAAGCCCACGAACAAAGATTGAATTATTGCTGTGGGTGCGAGTTTGGGAGGGTTCTCGTTCCTCTCTCAACGGTCCCGCGCAGAGGATTGCTTTTTTTTCTTTTTTCTTTTTTTTTTTTTCTTTTTTTTTTTTTTTTTTTAATTTGAAGTTACAAAAACTATTGCGGAGAGGACAGAGGGACTCCCGTTTTCCTCGCAATTGTCGAACACAGTTTAACATAGCCGTTGTGTGATGGAGAAAACTGAATCCTTACACGAAAATAGGAAGGGAACATAAAAAATTAATGTAAACGAGAAGCTTTTTTTCTCCACTGATTGAACTCTGAAATCTAAGCAGCTTTTATCTTGATCTCAGAATTAAATAATCATATATTATTTTTTCGGTATTAGTTACAAAGGTTTTCAGATTTGTATTGTCCCGAACAAAAATCAAATAAGCTCTACTACTTAAAACCCTTTCCAAAATATTTGACTAAAACATAATCGTGAATTTCATTCAGAGATGTTTCTGTACGAAGAGAAAGAAGGCTTTACCTTAAGACCCAGAAAAAAAAGCATTAAGTAATTCAAGTTAACACTTGTCCTGCTTATTAAATATCAATATTTTGGGAGCATTACAAAATAAACTCTCTTCCTTCAACAGGGTCACAGCATATCACGGGTCACATAAGAAACCCGGTACTGAATCCTTTCCAGACTTTTATTTCTTCAGATTTAAAATTTTAACGGTATCAGCAGAAAAACAAAAACGAAAGGAAAGCCCCAAACACGGTATTTCGGGAATTCTCTCTCTAGCATTTGGAGATCGGTGGGTATCGCTTTTCTTATGTTTCCTTTTGAACAAAAAAAAAAGAATAGAAGAGCGCGGTAAATTAAAATATGCTTCTTTTTTTTTTTCTTTTCTTTTTTTTTTCCACATGCATATTGTGTGCAAATACTTAATTATATATATAAACAGAGCATTTACGTGTTCAAATAGTTTTGCATTTAAGAGAACGAAACAGTACAGCACATCCAAAGCTCTCTGCAACCAGTCGCGTTAAACGGTATTTAGACAGTACGTGCGGGCACAGCGCTCCCGATCGCGCTGAGCGCTCCCGGGCACCACCGCGGGACGGTCCCGCCGCCCTCGGCCCGGGTGTCCGCCCTGCGGAAAGGAGCGGAGTCAGCGGACGCTCCTTCGGGCTGGGCCGGGCCGGGCCCTCCGCGCCCGCACGCCGAGCCCCGCGCCTCGCCGCTCCGCGCCGGCCACCGGGCCCCTCCGCGGGCAGCCAGGGCACAGGGCCCCAGCCCCGCGCCGTAGCGGAGCCAGCCGGTAGCGACGGGCGTTAACGGCGCGGCCCCGCGCCCCTGGCCCGTCCCCGCCAGGTGCCGGCGGGGACAAAGGCGCGGCCC
>NW_023304448.1:0-583 GCF_011077185.1 Oxyura jamaicensis
GTTAAAAATTGAAAGATAACAAAAAAATAGAGGGAGTCACCAAAAAGAGAGAGAATCAGCCCAAAAATAGAATCAGCCCCAAAGTAGCAGAAATTGCCCAAAAATCGAGGAATTTGCCCCAAAATAGATGGATACGGCCCAAAATAGATGGATCTGCCCCAAAATAATGGGAAAACCCCAGAAATTGTGGGAAAACCCCAAAAAGTAGAGCAAAGCCCCCCTAAAATAGAGAGAATCCCCCCCAAAGTAGCAGAAATTGCCCAAATATCGAGGAATTTGCCCCAAAATAGATGGATCTGCCCCAAAATAGTGGGAAAACCTCAGAAATAGTGGGAAAGTCCCAAAATTAGAGGGAACGGCCCCAAAATTAAAGGGAAGCGCCCTAAAAATAGAAACCTCACCGGAAAAGGGAGAAGAGCCAAAAACAGAAAGAATCACCCCAAAAATAGAGGGAATGACCCCAAAAGGAGAGGAAATCACTCAAAAACAGAGGGAACCCCCCAAAAATGGAGGGACACCCCCAAAAGTAGAGGGAATTACCCCAAAAAAGGAAAGCAACCAGAAATAGAAGGAACCACCCGTT
>NW_023304449.1:0-567 GCF_011077185.1 Oxyura jamaicensis
TTTTTTTTTTTTTTTTTTGTGGGAATTTGGGGGTTTTTGAGGCCATGAGTTGGATTTTGAAGCCCTACAAACCCTCTTAGTGACATCAGCTCCATTTTGGGGCCCAAAACACACATTTTGGGGCCGCGAGGTTCCCATTTAGGGGCGCGAGGCCCACCTGAAGTACTCAGGGTGGATTTCTGGGGTGGTTCTGGGGGAATTTGGGGGCAATTTGGGGCAATTTGGGGGTGTTTTGGGGTCATGAGTTGGATTTTGAGGACATACAGCCCCTCTTAGTGACATCAGCCCCATTTTGGGGTCAAAAACACGCATTTTGGGGCCACAACGTTCCCTTTTAGGGGCATGAGACCCACCTGGGGGACTCGGTGTTTTTTTGGGGTGTTTTTGGGGGAATTCAGGGGTGTTTTGGGGGGAATTTCGGGGCATTTTGGGGCCTTGAGTTTGGGTTTAGGGCCCATTCAGCCCCTCTTAGTGACATCAGCCCCGTTTTGGGGTCAAAAACACAGATTTTAGGGTCACGAGGTTCCCATTAAGGAGCGTGAGGCCCACCCGGGGGACTTGGGGTGG
>NW_023304450.1:0-2827 GCF_011077185.1 Oxyura jamaicensis
CTGACCCCAGCCTGCGTGCAGGGTGCGCACCCCGACCCCCCAGGTAACGCCGGCTGCCCCCGCGGGACCCCCGCCGGCCGCCCTCGCCCCGCAGGATGAAGACGCTGGTGAGTACCCCAGGTGCTGGGAGCGGGGGGCTACGGAGCCGGGGCGAGCCCGTGGGCATCACGGGGCTGCTCACCCAAAACCCCACACGGGGGCAGGGCCCTGCCCGGCCGCCCCACTGGGGGCTCGGCACCCCCCTGGACCCCGGAGTGGGAGCTGGGGCCCGAGCCCGGCACGAGTTGGGGAGCTCGGCCCCGCAGCACGCGGCCATGTGGCGCGTGGGTCTGGCTGCGTGCAGGAAGTGAGTCAGGCGCAGGCACCGGCGGCTCCTCATCCCCACCCCAGCGAGCGCCCAAGCCCATGCATCCTCCCCCGAGAGGCCGGTTTTGCCGCGAGGCATCCCGGTGCCTCTCCGAGCACCCGACACGGGGCCGGCGCACGTGGCCCGGGCCTGGAGAACCTTCCCCGCTCTGCTTCCAGGTCCGCTGCTTCCTCGTCCTGGTGTGCGTGGCCGCTGCCTCCGTGCTCTATGTCCTGCTCTGCTCCTTCGCCTGCCTGCAGCCCTGGTGCCGGGCGGCACAGCGCTGGGATGGCCCCGCGTATGCTGCGCCCGCCGTGCTCAGCTTCCAGGGGTACAGCCGCGTCCCCGACGGGCAGGTGCGTGGGGACGGGGAGGGGACAGCCTGAGCCCCGCTCCCCCCGTGCCTCGGTTTCCCCTTCCTCAGGGAAGGGTGAAGCGGGCTGGGGAAAAACGGGGAAAGCTCCGGCACCCGGAGGAGGCCGTGCTGACGGCGCGTGTCCCCGCAGCCACTGCAGCGAGCGCCGTGCCGCCGCTGCGCCGTCGTCTCCAGCTCGGGGCAGATGCTGGGCTCCCGCCTGGGGCAGGCCATCGACGGGCAGGAGTGCGTGCTGCGCATGAACCACGCGCCCACCGCCGGCTACGAGGAGGACGTGGGGGCGCGGAGCACCGTCCGCGTGGTGTCGCACACCAGCGTCCCGCTGCTGCTGAGGAACCAGCCCTACTTCTTCCAGCAGTCCCAGGAGACCGTCTACGTCATCTGGGGGCCCCCCAAGAAGATGAGCCGGGAGAAGGGGGGCTCCACTTACCGGGCGCTGCTGAAGGTGATGGAGACCTACCCGCGCCTGCAGATCTACACCCTGACCGAGGAGAAGATGGCCTACTGCGACGACGTCTTCCAGAACGAGACGGGGAAGAACAGGTACCGCGGTCTCCCCCTTGGGGCGCTGAGCCCCCTGCTCTGGCTGAGCCCCCTCTGCGTGTCCATCTGTCCACCCGTCCGTCCGTCCTCCAGCGCGGCCGCCTGTGCGTTGCAGGGTGAAGTCGGGCTCCTTCCTGAGCACGGGCTGGTTCACCATGATCCTGGCCATGGAGCTGTGCGAGCGCATCCGCGTCTTCGGCATGGTCAGCGACAGCTACTGCAGGTGCGGGGCTGGGGGGCGGCTGGCGGCGCCGGGCACCGGAGGGGGCCGCATCCTGCTCAGCTTCCTCCCTGCGCCGCCAGGGAGAAGAACCACACGAGCGTGCCTTACCACTACTTCGAGAAGGGCCGGCTGGACGAGTGCAGGATGTACCTGGTGCACGAGCGGGCCCCCCGCGCCGGTCACCGCTTCATCACCGAGAAAACCATCTTCTCCCGCTGGGCCAAGAGGAGGGACATCGTCTTCACCCACCCGTCGTGGGCGGGCGGGTAGGAGCGGCGGCGCCGCGGCTGCCTCAGCCCTGCCGGTGCCGTGGTTGGAGGCCTCTTGTTGTACCCCCCAGGCCTGGTGGGTGTACGGGCGGCAGCAGAGGGACCCCCACCCCGTGCCAGCGCATGGGGGACGGGGCTGGACCCACTGAGCCCCCCCAGCTGCAGGCACCAAGCTGCCTTGGACCCGAGGGGACCTCGCCGGCACCACCAGATGGATGTTTGCTGTGGGATTCAGTGTTCAGCGACACGAGTAGAGGGAATTCAGACCCCTCCAACCACTGCCTCTTCCCAGGATGGAGCCCCAGTGCCATGGGACCTGGTTCCACGTGTGGGGCATGGGGAATGGGGCCGGGCTGCCCCCCCCCGGACTGTCCCCAAACTGCCACCAGGACAGCGCTCCGAGTGCCTCCTGCCCCCCAGCCCAGGGCCACGCGCCCTGGGAGCTCCGAGTTGCCTTGTCACAAGTGCCCTTGGACCGAGACCAAAGCAAACGTGCCCATTAAAGCCTTCCTAACCCCACGGGCCCCGCACTGCGGCCACAGCGGTGACAGGAGACGGAGGTGTGCAGGTGGGGGGCACGTGGGGATGGGAGTGGGGAGGCACAGGGGGCAGTGGGGGGCTGCTGGCTCCTCGTGCCCTGCCGGGTTATAAATACGACAGGTATTTTTTGGACAGGGTTGGAGCGGGGCCCAACACGGAGCAGGGCACTGGAAGGAGTTATCTGGGCCACGGGGGTGGTGGTGCTGTGGGACGGGAGCCGGCCCCGATGTGGCTGTGTGCCCAGAGAGAGGGGGAGAGCCGCGGGCACAGCGTGCAGGGCGCTGATAAACGGCTCCCGGGACGGACGGAGCGGCGAGGAGGGCGGCAGAGCTGCGGGGTGCTGGGCTGGGGTCACGTCCGCTCCTGTTTCAGCCGGCGCCTGCCGCTTTGGGGCTGTTCCTGGGGGTTTTGCCAGCGCAGCTCCCCACGCACAACTCTCGCAGGAGAGGCCGGGGAGCTGCTCAGCCCCACTCCGCAGCGGAGCCAAAAACCCCGGGGCCGGCCCCGAGTGGCTCCGTGGGCTCCGCACC
>NW_023304451.1:0-2431 GCF_011077185.1 Oxyura jamaicensis
GGGACGGAACGGGACGAGGGCCGCCGCCCGGAGCGGCGGAGCCCCGTCCCGCCGCCCGCCGCTCATCCTGGCCCTCCGCAGCCGCCGGCCGCTCGGGCATCGGTGCCGGCTGGAGAGCGGAAGCCAGAGGCGGCCGGAGCAGATCCTGCCGGGCTCCGAGAGCCGCCGGGGAAGGCGGCGGTGAGCCCCGCGCCGAGGTGCTTTCTGCAGGGGAACTCGGCGCCGCTGAAGGTCGCGGCAGCAGACGCTCGGCTCGGTGCGGGGCCGCCGCGTCCCCAGCCCCCGGCAGCCCGCCCACGGGGCTCAGCTCCCCGCCCCGGAGCCCCACAGGGGCAGGGAGCCGCGGGGGGGGGGACTGACCTGAAGCCCCCCCGAGGGCTGCGGGACGCGGGGAGGTCTCGTTCTCACTGCCCAGGGGAATTCACTCGACACCGGGGAAATCCTTCATGGTCAAAACCAGGCGGAACCAGTTCGATGCTACCCTCTAAAGGAATGCCCAGAGCCCCAGAGGCAGTCAAGGTGTTTCTCCCACATGGTCCTGGCTGCAAGGACAGCCCAGGACTGGAGGTTAGGGCAGCTTCCCATGCAGCCCTATGCTGTAGCAATTGAGCATTGAGGGCTGAGCTGGTTACTGGTGAGTTTGGGGAGCCACCAGCTCCTCTACACTGCCTTGCTCACTGGAGCAAGCGTGTGCCCTGATAGTCCCTCCAGCACCTGCGCAAGTCTGAATGTGGCTCAGGCATGTGCTGAGGCGAGATGCAAGCTGCATGGCTGGTAGAAGCCCTCCTGGGGACTCCTGCGGAGGACTGGGGCCATGTGCTCTGGGCACTGAACCGCCACCTGCCTGTCTCTGTGGACAGCAGAGCTGTGCTGGTGGTGAGCTACAGCCCATTGCAGAAGCCAGACAGACAAGGGCAGATGCTGATCACTATGCGAGGAAGGGAGAAAACCTGGGAGTAAGGATGAATGTTCCTGGCGAGTACAGAAAGCAGAGCCTGCTGTGCTCCCAATCCACTTCACAGGGCCAAGGCTGCCCCACGCATTCAAATGCGAGCATGGGTGCCACGCACACCAACCCCAGGCAGCAGGCTGACATGAAGTTACCAACTACCCCACAAGGCATTGGCATCCAGTGCTAGCAGGGGGCACCAGTATTCTGCTCCTCTCCTGATGTCTCGGCTGACTCCGTGCCCCTCCAGAAGCGCACACAGAGACAGGGAGCGCTACAAGAGCCATTCAGGAGGTGCAGCCCCACAGCACTATACTGGGCTGGCTGTGGTCACCCCTGAGCATGACTAGAAAAAGGCACGAGAGCCGTTGGGAGACACGGACGCACGAGACAGAAGAGAGCTGGTGGGGGTGCACCAGGGGACACTCCAGAGGGAGGGCAAAGCCTAGGAAAACTGACATTTGGCAGAAACTTCACAGCTCACCCCACCTCCAGGCATAAGCCCTGGGTCTCACCTGGTGTAAAGTGGGATGGCTCTGCTGAGGTCGAGGCCACGAGCTGTGTCCCCGTGCACACGACAGCACCGGGAATTTGCACTACGCTGTTCCTCCAGGACAGGAACCACTGCATGCCCTCACTGGCACTGCTTCAGTTCTTCTGTTGCAATGTTCCTTTTCCTGGCACAGCTGCACTTGTCTGGGAAGTGCAAGTGTAAAAAACTCCACATTGCTAAAGTTCTTCACTGGTTTGTGTAATCTGGTGAAGAAAATCCCCTTTTCCATTTCCTGTACAAAATGTGACCCTGACAGAAGTGCTGAGGGCAGGACGTGTTGAAATTGATTCCTGTAGAGAAGGAACCGATCAGCAGTGACTTACCTGAGCTGCTGGCCACAGAGGGGACCCAGCCAGGACTGCTCCAAATACACTCGCTGCCGCAATGCTCCGTTTGCCACCACGTGGGCAGAGGCAGAGAGAGTTTTGCACTAGCGAGCACGCACCCACCGACATTCCCCAACGCGCTCCTTCCCGTGTTTCCTGGGCCGCAGGAGCCAAGCCTGAGCACTGACGGCACAGACGGAATGACCGACGGCGAGACGGGAAAACCCCCGGGCTCTCAAAGGGCCTGGCTTCTGAGCAGTGCCCGGATCGGGCCCGGTCTGGAAACCAGCTCTTCCTCCTGGGTTCCTTGATGGCCAGAACCCCTGAAAGTACGGCGACGGGATTTTCAGCCGCCCCCCTCCCACACCCCGTGTTTCAGAAGCGGCGGGTGACACTGCGGGGCTTCCCGGCCGCACTGCGGGGCTTCCCGGCCGCACCGCGCGGCTCTTCGGGTGACTCAGACGGAGCTCAGGAATTTTATCACACCGGAGCCGACAGAGCACGGCCGCACCGCGCCGCCGGGTACCCGCAGGCGTCCTGCCGGGCCGCGGGGCTTCCCCACCGGCCGCGCCGGGCCCGGCCCGGCCCGGCCCGGCCCGGCCC
>NW_023304452.1:0-6157 GCF_011077185.1 Oxyura jamaicensis
CCCGGGCAGAGGCGGAGCTGGCGGCGGGGCGGCGGCCATCTTGGGCGTGGCACGGGTCGCGTTGGGCGTGGCGGCGGCCATCTTGGGTGTGGCGGCGGCCATCTTGGGGGGGGTGTCGTAATTAAGGGCTGCTCATTAAGGAGGGGCCAGAGACCGCAGGCGTCCCCTGCGCCTGTACCGCAGCCAACCTGGAGGGTTCCCCCCCCGCCCCAGCTGTGGCTAAAGGAGCAATTGGGGTTAGCTCCCAGCCCTGCCCTCAGGAAGCTGCGCCCAGCCCAGAAAGAAAAAAGCGTCTTTTACCATAGCTTAAAAACACTTTTATTGTTTTTAAATCCAAAGCCTTGCCTTCAGGCTCCCCCACAGGGCAGTTCCTGGCTCACAGGCTGCAGAGCCTCTCCCCCAGCTGCCCAGGGAGCTGAAATGCGACGTTCCTCAGTGCCACGGGTACAGCCCGAGCCGCGCTTCTGACGGCTACCACGAAACGCGGTGAGCTGCTACAGAGGTGTACAGGCAGAAAGAGACACAAAACCACACCGGGCACGGTACAGAGTCTGTAACGCCTGTGCCAGGTGCCCGCTGTCGCTCCTCACGCTGCGACACGAGCCAGCGAGGCAGCGCCAGGCGCCTCCGGGAGCACCCGCAAGCCCAGCTGAGGAGCAGCAGCACCGAGCTCACCTCTGTGTGTGGCACTATGTGCAAGGGGCCTTGGAACACAGAAGCATTTTACAAAGTTGCATCCCCCCCAAGGTGGCTTTAAGCCTTTCCTTCATATTCACAAGGCAAACAGCACTGCTGCTTTTAAAACATCTATTTTTTTAAATATTTTTAAAAGCTGTAAGAATCTGTATAAGGAAATGTGTTTTCCCACTAAAAAAAAAATGAAAGCTCACATTTTTATAAAACAAGTTTTATAACTGAAAATAAGTTATATACAAGATTTTACCAACCAGAGTTCACAATCACCTGCAAACTGATTCACTACAAGATCACAAGAAAAGGTTTGTAGTCAACACCAGCACGTGAAGGCAGTGACTCTCCCCACATCCGTTTCCGGTCACTGACACAAAATTCTTTGTTAGTAGAGAACAAGAACCTCTGCAACGACTTCAGTCCGTGTTCATCAGTATCGCCTGTTCATCTTCTTGAATTTCTCATAGTGATAATCGTCGGTTGCTTTTTCATTGGGTGGCCGTTTGCGATTTGGAGGAGACCCTTCAAACAAAAAGAGAAGGAAGTAACATTTCCTGTCCTTGCACATATGCAACAGAAAGGAGTTTTAATCCTACCACTTCCCTTATGAACTCCACAGAAGTGCAGACCCTTGCTATGAGAAGTTACTCCTTCAGCAACCCGTGCTCCTTAATCTAGTGCCCCTTGTCATCCCAGCTTTCAGGAAACCCTTGGCAGTCAGCTTGGCCAATGCGTTTCGGCTCTGACCTTTGCTACTTCCCCTGTAGGAACCCCTAAGACACCCTCCATCCTGCGTGACCTGCTGTGGGTACAAGTGTAACTGCCTCCTACGGACTTCAAATAGCGATTGCTCCACTTCCCCACTAACTCAGGGCACCCAAGAGAAGAGAAAGAAAGAGCAGCCAGATCAGTTCTCTGTTACGTTTCAGCATCTTCCCCTTAAGACATTTCAAGTTCAGAACTTACGCTCAGGTTCTGGCCTCTCTGTATCCCCCACTCTCAGAGGACGGGGCTTTGGCTCTTCTTTATTTCTTCTCACTGGTGCATTTAGCTCCTCGTGATAAACTGAAGGAAAACATCAGATAAAGAACATTTCGGTTGTGTTATTTAGACAGACATATTTCCACGGCATTCTTGTAATTGGTCTATGTGGATAATCGATGCATGCAAGATGGGATTCAGAAAATTTCGGTAGCACTGTTTCATCAGAAGTGGTCCAAAGATTTTTCATTTCCTTTGGAACACACAAATCTGACTCCACATCACCTCTGTAGGCGTGGTTAGACACAGCAGAAGGCTGCCTTTCCTCCAGATGGCTGCAGTATGAGCGTCTCTCCCGGAAATTAATCCCCATCTCCTGTCTAGTAAGATCTATGTATGCTTGGCCACCTGTGTGCTTTGGCAGCCCGCAAAATTGATTCTCTAAATTATAACCCATCATTTATAATCACAGACAAGGCAGGCATTCACAGCACACGTTCACGAAACAACTTAAAGTCTGGAAATTTATGAGGCACCGTCAACTGGGAGTTCAAGAGCAGAAAGTTAGGCCATAAGTAGTATGTCCCCCTCCTTGCTGATGGATGGAAAGAACAGGCCAAGCCACACGGGGTCTGTACGAGCATCCCAGAGAAAAGAATCAGACAGCTGCTTGTGCTGATCCATGAACTAATTTCTCCATCCAAGCGGACCAGTTTTCTTTAGCAGAGGAGCAGGTCACACCTGGGTCAGGAGAGCTACAGGGGACTTACATCTGTTGTGCTGGACATAGTTAACAGCCATGTTTGTAGGAACAAAGGAAGTTTCACTGTCTTTCTTTTTGTTCTGCTGCTCTGCCAGCAGCTTGGCCTTCGCCTCTTCAGTTGAGATGATGTTTTTAATTTTTGCACTAGGAGAAAAACAAAGAAAAATTAATACTTAAAAACAACAACAAAAATAATATTAAAAAGGGTAACATCATTTAAAAAGAGTAACAGGCATAGGAATTATCCTAAGTGGATATGGATTTGGGTATAGTAAGAGCATTGCTATCGTATTTGATACACTTTTTGAGAGAGGAAGCAGTGCTATGGAAACTTTGATGCTTAGATGCTTTGTTTCAAAGGCAAAAGGGAAGCTCAGATCTGCTGAACACCTCACTAATCCAGACCAAGGCCAAATCCCATCACAGAGTGAAGTGGGAGCTCTATAACCCAACCACACTCTGCCAGTCAACAGTTTCCAGTCAGAGTGCTCCTCCTGGCCATGACTAACAGGTCTGTGAACAACATACTCAATTCCCAGGTCCACTTCAGGGATGCCGCTCAGCATCTGGTTGGACAGCATCTCTTCAGTCTTCTTGGCAGAGGACACACGGATGTTCTCTGGCAGCTCATACAGGGAGTCCTCAGCATTCTTAAGCTTCACCTTCTGCTCCTCATTCTCCACAATTCCTTTCCTCTTCTTCAGCTCTGTCTCGATGTACTTCATCCTAAAGCGCAGCACACAAGGGACATGTGGTATTCAGTTCTGGTTTCTGTACTCTGTCCCAACGCTGCTGCGCACAGCTGCGAGCACTCAATGGCTGGGAGGGAGGAATGAAAACTCTCTCCAAAAGCACTCAGCTAACATCAACTGCATGAAATGAGGTATTTTCAACTCTGCCCAAGAAAGGATCAGATCCTCCAAGCTCTTTCACAACCAGCTGGGAAGGCGGCTGCTGGTATTTAACACCACCGCATCGCCTGGCTGGCTGGCGCCTCCCGGCTTTGCCCATGAAAATGCCTTCTCGACTCTGGCAGCCAAAAGGTGAAAGAGCAAGCGAAGGTTTCTGTGAGAATCAGGGAGATGTTTTGGTATCGAAGGTAGGAAAAAAAACAACCCACAACAACTGTGAGAGGACACCCAACCCAGAATTCAACGTCCCAGACGCAGTGCAGCTCCACTTACATGTCAGCATCTTCATCTCGCCTGTTGGTTTCGGCCGAGAAGGAAGTTCCCAAGTTGAGATCTTCCTCTTCATTAATCCTACGTGGAAACCACAGTGCTACAGTTGGTTGTTGTTTAACTAATTCGACAAGTTAACATAGCAGTAGCTCGCCAAAGTGAATTACGTTACATTCTTCAGCATCTGGTCAGTTTATTGCCGTGTCTTAATACCAGTCCAGGGAAAGGCCTTTGGAGCTCACACGCACCCACCTGTCCTTGCCTCGTTCTTTCAGCTTCTTCATGTCCACCATCCCCCCAGATTTTATCTTAAATGGGTCATCCTGGAAGTTAAGAAAAAATGAGAAACCCTGAAGCTTCCCTTCAGCTTAAAGCTAGTCTTTAAAATCTGGATGAAAACAAAGATCACTGAGCTGTGACACCAGGCCTATTCCAGGCCAGTGCAGTGTGGCCCACTGCACCACACCGATGTTCTCACATCGTCACAGCTTAGCAGTGAGGTGATGAAAGTGTTTGGAACTTACCACAAGTGTCGCTTCTTCTTGCAGCTTCTCTCCCACGAGCAGAGCTACAGCGCTAGTCAGGCAGATAAAGTACAAAAATAATCAGTAGAATTCAACATATCAACAATTGTTCACCCCTCAGCAAATCTAACAGGTGATCTCAAACGCTTCATTCGTGCTGAACTGTCAGCCTTCCTGATCCCTCCACGTGGACAGAGGACCTGTCACAGGTTTGGGGAGAGGAGAAGGTAAGGCAGAGAAACTTTAGTGCCTTACATTGAGACACAAACAAGGAACAAAGCTCACCGCCGGGGCGCGTTTCAAATAGCTCATCTGCTAACCAATGGCAGTAAGTAAGAGAGGAGAAATTAGGATGTGATGTGAAAGGGTCCAACTTGCACCTACCGTTCTGCTATCTGTACAGTACCGATGTAATCTGATTAAATACATTTCACCATAAGTCCCAATCTTACTCTTTTTCTTCATGGCTGGGACACAGAACAGACTTTGCACGCTGTAAACTGATACTGAACTGTGTGCCTGTAACCGACTCACCCTCTTTTCCATCCTCAGGCTTTAACACGTAAAATCCTCTATCAATAATGTACGTTTGGCACTGCTGGACAAGTAACTGTTTTTATGGAAAGGAGACACGTGGCAATAGAGAAATTCACTGCTCCTTACACCACCAGACAGAGCACATCCTCACACCCCTGGTGCTGCAGCCCTTACCTCACCCCATTGGGTCGCTTTCTGAGGCTCTGCACTTCTTTGGCTTCCTCGAGTTTTAACCTGAAGAAAAAACATTGGAATTAGTACTTGATGCTCTGATTTTAATTAACTAACTAACTTTGATTTCCTGCATTTACGTATTAGTGCCCATGTCCTTTCCCGGTTACAGATTAAGTAGATGTTTTCTATTTTACTTCATTAAAAGTTTCGTTAGAGAGATCAGAAGAAACACGTGGCATCTACTGGGCTGTCCCTCCAACACATCTCCCCTCAGCTGAGGGACGAAACATCCAGACACCAACAGGCTTTAAGAAGCCGATATGGGGAAAGCGAGCCAACGAACCCTGTTCCTGGCTTCAGTTTGTGGAGATCTCCAGACAATGAAGGCCTCCCTCACAGTCCGACAGAGGGACACCATGCACGAGGAGCTCACGTGGGGCACCTCTACTCCTTCAGCAGCTCCGAAGAGCTAACAAAACAAAGCATGCACTCACCGAGGAACGGGGAAGCGATGAAACAACTCATAGCGAACCAACGGCAGCTCCCAGGTGCGCACAGCAGAGCCGAGTACTCGTAAAGATCCATCGGCCCTTCAGGAAAAGGCTCGGGGCAAACTGAAGCCCAGGGCTCTGCGCCCCCGCGGATCCCCCCCGGTACTCAGACGTTTGCTGTCACCGAGCGAGCGCCGTGAAGCTCCGCGCGGGCACACGGCACCAGCAGCCAGGTGCCGGTGGGCCGCAGGGGGCACAGACCACCCGCAGGGGCCTGGCTCCAAAGGCTGCAAGCGCAGGGACGGCCGCGGGCAGCGACAGTGGGGGGGGAGGAGGGCCGCGATATGACGCGATAGCACATGACATGACCTAGCATTACATGGTATGCCGCAGCGTGACGTCACGCAGCGATGCCGTGACGCGGCTTAACGGCGGTGTGACGCGAGGCTGCGGCACGGCATCGCGATGTGAGGCCGGGACGCCGCGACATGCCGCGATATGCCGCGATATGCCATCACGGCGGCGCGGCGGGCCCGGGCAGAGCTGTTGACCCATCTCCCCCGGGGTTCCCCTGCTCTCACCTGACCTCCCTGGCCAGCTCCTCGTCTTCCTCGTCCTCCTCGGGCTCCTCCCTGCGCCTCCTGAACGACCTGGCGGCCGCCATGCCGCCCCTCCCCTCTCCTACCCCCCCTCCGTCGCGGCGCGATGACGTCACTCCGCCGCGCCGCCGCCTCTTCCGCCAGCACTTCGACCTGGCAAAAAGAGGGGCGTGTCCCACTCCCTCCGGTCCGGGCGCGCCCCGCGGCCCCGCTCCTT
>NW_023304453.1:0-1123 GCF_011077185.1 Oxyura jamaicensis
CCCCCCTCCCCTCCAATCCGCCTTTTTATCCTCCTTTTTGCAACCCTCCGCACCCTCCCGGCTTGCCGTGTGGATGCGGCCCGGGGTGCCTGGCTGCGCGGGTGGCGAGAGCAGATGCTGAGGGGCCGGAGGAGGATGGAGTGCACCCTCGATGCGCAGAGTTTGATCAGTATTTCCCTGCGGAAGATCCACAGCTCCCGCACGCAGCGAGGCGGCATCAAGCTCCACAAGAACCTGCTCGTCTCCTATGTGCTCCGCAACGCCCGGCAGCTCTACCTGAGCGAGCGCTACGCCGAGCTCTACCGCCGCCAGCAGCACTACCCCGACGGCGCCCCGCTCCTCGCCATGCCCGCCTGCCCGCCGCCCCCCGCCGCCTCCGCCGCCGCCCCACCGGAGCTGGCGGCTCTCCCGCTGCCCCCCGACACGCAGGACCGCGAGGCGCGGAGCTGCTCGGCCGTGCGGGGCGGCGCGGAGCTGCTGGAGGTGCCCGTGTGCGCGGCGCCCCCCGAGCTGCAGCGAGCGCCTTGCAGAGACTCGTCCCCGGCTTTCTACCGGGCTTCCTCCACCGGTCCCGGTCCCGGCTCGCCCCCGGGGCTGCTGTACGCCGCCGGCTGTGACTTCGGGGCGCCGCACTGTAGCAGCCGCACCACGGTGCTGGATTTGGACACTCACGTCGTGACCACGGTGGAGAACGGGTACTTGCACCAGGACTGCTGCTCGCAGTGCCCCTGCTGCTGCCAGCCGGCACCGGGGCTCGCCTCCCCGCCGCCCGCACCGGGCACCAAGCGCAAGTATTACCCGGGGCAGGAGGAAGAGGAGGGGGTGGAGGAAGGGGAGCCGGGGGGAGGCGGGGTGGCGGGCGGCCCCCCCTTCGCCCCGTGCACCAAGCGCGCCCGCTTCGAGGAGTACAGCGCCGAGCACCCGCAGGACTCTTCCAACATCTCCAACTTGATCTCCATCTTCGGCTCCGGTTTCACGGGGCTGGTGAGCCGGCAGCAGGCGGACTCGGAGCAGCCCCTCAACGGGCAGCTGTGCAGCAAGCAGGCGCTGGCGAGCCTGGGAGCCTGGACTCGGGCCATCGTCGCGTTTTAGAGAGGAGCGGGGAGCCGGCGAGGGGAAGGGG